>NC_133122.1:6683713-6728713 GCF_033568475.1 Henckelia pumila
CACCCTATTCCATGGGGCAGGTTTGCGATTGGACGAGGAGGGTGGATTCAGGAGGGGCTAGTCAGTGGTTGGCCAGCTGGAACTTCGCTTAGGTTTTATTACTGTTGTTTGGGTTTATACAGCTATTCGATTTGGTTGCATATTATTTGGATTAATTATAGATTCCTTTACTTGGGATTCTATATGATTTATGTTTTCCGCAGTTTCATTCTGATATCTGTTTAATTAAGTTAATTGCATGCATAAATTCTGTTTAGTAGGTGATCCGGGTAAGGGTCACTACATTTATGGTATCAGAGCATGCAAAAGAATTCTTGGGATTTAGTCTCATCATGAGGTATTTTTGTAGATGGCAAATCGTGACGACCGGAGTTCTCATGGCAGTGTTGGTGGGCGTTGGGGTGATGCCGACCGGGAGCCTCGTCGAGAACGGCGTCATCGTCATCATGACGATGAGCGTTTCACTGTGCATCGATTCTTAGCTATGGGTCCTAAGCCCTTAGTTGGAGGTGAGTCTCCGGAGGATGCGGAGAAGTGGTTAGACCGCATGGAGACGACTTTTCAGACTTTCCAATGCACCGAGGAGCAGAAGGTGGAGACCCTTGGCTATCTTCTGGATGGGCGTGTGCGCAGGTGGTGGAAGTTTACTTCTGCACCTTTTGTTGCGGCGAGAGGAGTGGCCACCTGGGCCGAGTTCCGCACAGCTTTCCAAAAGCAGTATTTTCCTCCGGCACTCCATCAGTCGAAGGCAGGCGAGCTACTGAGTCTACGACAGGGAGCCATGTCTATCGATGAGTATCAACAGAGGTTCTTTGATCTGCTATCCTATTGCCCCGAGATTGCTGATAGCTCAGAGATGAAGTATAATCTCTTCCTTCAGGGCCTTAACCCTGAGATCCATGACCGTGTGGCGGTTGGCGACGACATGTCCTACGAGGGTTTGGTGAGCCGTTGTCACCAGGCGGAGGACAGCATTCGGCGGAACAGGTCTTTCCCTCAGTCGTGGTCTGCTAGTTCTTTGGGTCCCCGTGCCTAGACTTTCAAGAAGTCTGGATCTTCTTCTTCCTCTGGTTCTGGAGGTGTTGTTCATTACGGTAAGAAGGACAAGTGTGATCACTGTGGGAAGAACCATCCATCCGAAAAGTGTCGTAGAGCTTCTGGAGCTTGTTTCCGTTGTGGAGAGACTGGTCATATCCGGAGGGATTGTCCACTGTCTGGGGGAGGCGGTTCTAGATCAGGGTCAGGAGCGGGTTCTCAGGCCACCATACAGCAGAGGTCGCAGGGACAGTCTGCTGGGAGTTCTCATTTGAGGCCACGAGCTTCTGGCCAGGTGTTTGCCCTGAGACATGATCAGGCTATGGAGGAGAATGAGAAAGTCATCGCAGGTACATTTCTGCTTTATGGTATACCTGCTCTTGTACTTATTGACACTGGTGCATCTCATTCCTTCATTTCTGCACGTTTTGTTAAGAGGCATAAGTTACCATGCATTGCACTAGACGTAGTGATGTCTGTTTCTACTCCGACGGGCCAATCTGCTTTGGCTAAGCGTCTAGTGATGGGTTTCCCTTTAGAGTTCAAAGGGAACATTCTGTTAGCGAATCTCATGGTCCTGGCGATGGACGACTTTGATTGCATTCTGGGGATAGATATGTTGACTACCTATCGAGCTTCAGTGGACTGCTATCAGAGATTAGTACGCTTTCATCAATAGGGGAGTGAGAGTTGGTTTTTCTATGGTGAGGGAGCGCGACCCCCGATACCTTTGGTATCAGCTTTGAGAGCCTGTCGAGCTCTAGAGTCTGGCGGGGAAGGCTACCTTATCTATGCAGTTGATTTGCCGCTGAGAGTATTGAGATAGAGAGCATTCCTGTTGTGGATGAATTTCCAGATGTATTTCCTGATGAGATTCCGGTTCCTGCTAGGGAAGTCGAGTTTGGCATAGAGTTGATGCCAGGTACTTCGCCTATTTCTAGAGCACCGTATCGTCTGGCTCCGTCAGAGATGCGTGAGTTGAAAAATCAACTACAGGATCTTTTGGACAAGGGGTACATTCGTCCTAGTGTATCTCCTTGGGGAGCTCCTGTTCTCTTCGTGAAGAAGAAGGATGGGTCGATGCGGCTGTGCATTGACTATCGGCAGCTAAATCGAGTCACTGTGAAGAACAAGTATCCATTGCCTCGTATTGATGACTTGTTTGACCAGCTGCAGGGCACATCAGTTTACTCCAAGATTGACTTGAGATATGGGTATCATCAGTTGAGAGTCCGTGATCAGGACGTAGCCAAGACTGCATTCCGTACTCGCTATGGGCATTACGAGTTCCTAGTAATGCCATTTGGTTTGACTAATGCGCCGGCTATATTCATGGATCTGATGAACCGTGTCTTCAGGGAGTATTTGGACAAGTTTGTCGTGGTTTTCATTGATGACATCTTGGTGTATTCACTTGCGGTTGGTACTACAGACTCTTCGAGATGAGTAGTTGTACGCCAAACTGAGCAAGTGTGAGTTCTGGATGGATAGAGTGGTCTTTCTTGGCCATATCATATCCAGGGAGGGGATTTCTGTTGATCCAAGCAAGATTGAAGCAGTACTTAATTGGTCGCGTCCGACGACAGTTGCTGAGATCCGTAGTTTTCTGGGTCTAGCAGGGTATTATCGTCGCTTCATTCTGAACTTCTCTCAGTTAGCTCGACCGTTGACGCAGCTTACCCGCAAGGGTGTGGATTTTGAGTGGTCCTCCTGTTGTAGAACGCGGCGATGAGATCAATCAGAATTGATACCCGGTGCAGCGGAAGTTTAAAATTTTATATGGAATGATTCCATAATGGGTATCAAAACTTTTACGATTAAATTGTGTGTGTAAAAATTAAATAAAAATTATAAATTTTTACCTCCAATCTCGAATCGAGATTATGGACACCAACAGATTGCTCTGCTCTTGTTGTATATCCCTGGAACTGATGGACGAACTGTTCTTCAATCAGGTCCACGAACGGATAATTAATCCCTCTGATAGATTGCACTAGAAAATCTATCAGAAGTTTCTACGAAGAGAATTAACAAATTTGATCCGTTAAACCAGACTGCAATTCAAAATTCACAGACTAGATTTTTCTCGAGCAAAGGGGAGGGGGGCGGCCACTGTTAGAGAAAAATACTAGGGTTTTCGAAAAATTGTGACCTGTTGTATCTAATTTCTGTACTGCAATAACTTATTTATAATGTAGGCCGCTAACAGCTTAGGGCCCATTAGTCATAAGTTCAAGCCCGACAAGCAAAGCCCGCATGTTCAGAAATTAATATAAAATTTATCATGACTCCGATTGATAAACCGATTTCACCAATGTGCACAGAAACCATTTCTGCACCTTTTAAAAAGTCAAGATAAATTTTTCTGAATCCGAATTCAATGATTTCCAAAAATGCCCATCCCTATGTTATTTTAGGAAATCTTACTCCTCTACTCTTAAATAAGAAGTCCAACTTCTTTGTTCATTAAATTTAGCTCTTTAAATTTAACTATCTCAACGGGGATTAAAAATCCATTACTCTGTGTGACCCTCAATGGTTCAGGGATACAGCTAGCCGTGGGCTCACAAATCCTTGTGACTCGGAACAACGATTTCCGACTTGTCCATCGAATCATGGTAAGAGCGCCTAGCAACATCGCCCCATGATTCCCTAGGTATCACTGATAGTGCCTGCAAGAACCAATAGATTTTGGTTAGCGTACAGTACGGTCCCTTCATCCATATATCCCGATCGAATCAACAACCATTGGTAAATCGAGAGTCGTTCGAGATTCGATAACTATGCAATACTTCTTGAAGATGAAATAGTGACATCGCATGTGTTACTAAGAAACCATTTCTTAAAACACATCATGTACTCTGGCCAGAGATTCGTCACACTAATATCTCCTCAGATTGCATAGGATATCCACACTCGCAAGTATGTGGTGAATCCTTGACAACAAAGCATCGACTCCTATATGTGTTGTAACTGTACCCAATTCCGACACCTGATGACCCCAATAGAGTCGGTAAACGAGTCAAAGCACAGTACTAGCATATAGAGTCTCAATGATGTTTCAAGTAGTAAGGACTAATGGTGTACAACCAAAACCGCGGACTTTATCCACTCGATAAGTGATAACCACTTGGAAAGTCCGGATAGGGTAGTTCGATCATTCATCATATGAATATCCATTTGCATGCTTTGAACATCTCTATGTTCCCTACCAATGAAACGTGGTACTCTGCATCGCAAATGCTAGTCTCAAACTCGAGCGATCCTTATCCTTATTATCGGATGGCTCAATCGACTAGGAACAGTTTAGAATTTACAGTGACTATAAGATGTGTTTCATGATAGACATCCCCATGTTCTACCACATCTTACATACACTATAGTATATTCAAGGTCTTTATCAAAACAACAATAGTATATCACAATATAACAATATGAAGAAAGATAAAGTCATTGCCATTAATAAAAGTGTAAATTATATTAAACAAAAGATTGTTTATTCAAAGAGTCATCAAAGCCCTTAGCCACAAGTTGGCTCACCGGGCACCCACTCTTTCAATCTCCCACTTTCCCTAAAGCCAACTAGTCATACTACGTAGACCCATTGCTTCGCGATGTTTGTCAAATAATGGTCCTGGCAAGGGCTTAGTAAGTGGATCAGCGATATTGTTTGCAGAGGCCACTCTTTCGACAGTGATGTCTCCTCTTTCCACAATCTCCCGGATGATGTGGTATTTCCTCAGTACGTGTTTGGATCTTTGATGAGACCTTGGTTCCTTTGCCTGAGCAACGGCACCCGTGTTGTCACAGTACACCGGGACTGGACCAACAACTTCCGGAATAACGCCCAACTCTTGGACGAAATTTCTCATCCAAACGGCCTCTTTAGCAGCAGCTGATGCTGCAATGTATTCTGCCTCAGTGGTGGAATCCGCTGTGGTGTCCTGCTTGGAACTCTTCCAAGAGACAGCACCGCCATTGAGCATGAACACAAATCCAGAGGTTGACTTCGAGTCATCCACGTCACTTTGGAAGCTAGAGTCGGTATAGCCTTCCAATTTTAGTTCTCTTCCTCCATATACCATGAACATATTCTTAGTCCTTCGTAAGTACTTAAGAATGTCCTTCACGGCTTTCCAATGAATTTGACCGGGATTAGCTTGATATCTGCTCGTGACACTCAGAGCAAATGCTACATCCGGTCTGGTAGATATCATCCCATACATGATACTACCTATGGCTGACGCATATGGTACATGTGTCATTTTCTCTATCTCTTCATCAGTCTTGGGACACATAGACTTGGATAGAGAAACTCCATGACACATGGGTAGATGTCCTCTCTTGGACCCATCCATTGAAAACCGTTTCAATATGGTGTCGATGTAGGTTGATTGAGTGAATCATATCATTCTCTTAGATCTATCTCTATAGATCTGTATCCCTAGAATATAGGATGCCTCACCCAAATCCTTCATCGAGAATCTACCTGATAACCATATCTTTGTTGACTGCAACATCCCTACGTCATTCCCAATGAGTAGGATGTCATCAACATAAAGTACTAAGAATGTCATAGCATCCTTAACTACTTTCTTGTACACGCATGGTTCCTCCGGATTCTTGATGAAACCAAAATCCTTTATTGTTTCATCAAATTTCTGGTTCCAACTTCTTGATGCTTGTTTTAGACCATAAATTGATCTTTGAAGCTGAAAGAGTAGGTGCCCGGTGAGCCAACTTGTGGCTAAGGGCTTTGATGACTCTTTGTATAAACAATCTTTTGTTTAATATAATTTACACTTTTATTAATGGCAATGAATTTATCTTTCTTCATATTGTTATATTGTGATATACTATTGTTGTTTTGATAAAGACCTTGAATATACTATAGTGTATGTAAGATGTGGTAGAACATGGGGATGTCTATCATGAAACACATCTTATAGTCACTGTAAATTCTAAACTGTTCCTAGTCGATTGAGCCGTCCGATAATAAGGATAAGGATCGCTCGAGTTTGAGACTAGCATTTGCGATGCAGAGTACCACGTTTCATTGGTAAGGAACATAGAGATGTTCGAAGCATGCAAATGGATATTCATATGATGAATGATCGAACTACCCTATCCGGACTTTCCAAGTGGTTATCACTTATCGAGTGGATAAAGTCCGCGGTTTTGGTTGTACACCATTAGTCCTTACTACTTGAAACATCATTGAGACTCTATATGCTAGTACTGTGCTTTGACTCGTTTACCGACTCTATTGGGGTCATCAGGTGTCGGGATTGGGTACAGTTACAACACATATAGAAGTCGATGCTTTGTTGTCAAGGATTCACCACATACTTGCGAGTGTGGATATCCTATGCTATCTGAGGAGATATTAGTGTGACGAATCTCTGTCCAGAGTACATGATGTGATTTAAGAAATGGTTTCTTAGTAGCACATGCGATGTCACTATTTGATCTTCAAGTTTTATTGCATAGTTATCGAATCTCGAACGACTCTCGATATACCAATGGTTGTTGATTCGATCGGGATATATGGATGAAGGGACCGTACTGTATGCTAACCAAAATCTATTGGTTCTTGTAGGCACTATCAGTGATACCTAGGGAATCATGGGGCGATGTTGCTAGGCGCTCTTACCATGATTCGATGGGCAAGTCGGAAATTGTTGTTCTGAGTCACAAGGAGTTGTGAGCCCACGGCTAGCTGTATCCTTGAACCATTGAGGGTCACGCAGAGTAATGGATTTTTAATCCCCGTTGAGATAGTTAAATTTAAAGAGTTAAATTTAATGAACAAAGAAGTTGGACTTCTTAATTATGAGTAGATGAGTGAGATTTCCTAAAATGACATAGGGATGGGCATTTTTGGAAACCACTGAATTCGGATTCAGAAAAATTTATCTTGACTTTAAAAGATGCAGAAATGATTTCTGTGCAAATTGGTGAAATTGGTTTATCAATCGGAGTCATGATGAATTTTATATTAATTTCTGAACATGCGGGCTTTGCTTGTCGGGCTTGAACTTATGACTAATGGGCCCTAAGCTGTTAGCGGCCTACATTATAAATAAGTTATTGCAGTACAGAAATTACACACAACAGGTCACAAATTTTCGAAAAACCTAGTTATTTTCTCTCGGTAGTGGCCGCCCCCTTCCCCCTCTGCTCGGAAAATCCAGTCTGTGAATTTTGAATTGCAGTCTGGTTTAACGGATCAAATTCGTTAATCTCTTCGTAGAAACTTCTGATAGATTTTCTAATGCAATCTATCAGAGGGATTAAATATCCGTTCGTGGACCTGATTGAAGAAAAGTTCGTCCATCAGTTCCAGGGATATACAACAAGAGCAGAGCAATCTGTTGGTGTCCAAAAATCTCGATTCGAGATTAAAGGTAAAAATTTATAATCGTTATTTAATTTTTACACACACACAATTTAATCGTAAGGTTGATACCCATTATGGAATCGTTCCATATAAAATTTTTAAACTTCCGCTGCACCGGGTATCAATCCTGATTGATCTGATCGCCGCGTTCTACAACAGTGGTATCAGAGCCAGGTTGCTCAGATCAAGCGATTAAATTAATCGATTGTACAAAAAAATTTTTAAGCCTCGGTTTTTGAAACAAAATAAATATTTTTTTAAAAAAAAAAATAAATTTCGGGCAAAAACCCGGGCAGCGATTGGATCGCTGCCCCGGGCAGCGCACGGCGCTGCCCTGCGAAGCGCTAGGCGCTGCACAGGGCGGCGCTCGGCGCTGCCCAGGGCAGCGCAGCGCTGGGCGATGCGCAGGGCAGCGCTCGGCGCTGCCCTAGGGGCAGCCGGGCTGCCCGGCCCGACCCCATTAGGGCGCGGGCAGCCCGGGAATGTCCCGGGCGGCCCGCGGGAAAAATTAATTTTTTTTAATTTTTAAATTAAAATTTTAATATGTTAAAATTCTATTTTTGATCCGATCGAAAATTGTTTTTGATTGGTCCACGAGGCATCGGATCAAATTGTTTGAGTCCGAAAATTTTAAAATTGATTTTTGGATAAATTTGAATTTTTGGAAAATTTAAATATTTTATCCGTTAAATTGAATTTTGAAATTAATTATTTTTGGTACAATTGATGATAAGATATGATCTTATGGATATATTGAGTAAAATATGATTTTATGTATAAAATTGGATTTTATAGATAAAATATGATTTTATTTGATAAAAAGATAAAATATGATTTTGTATGTAAAATAAGATTTTATGTATGAAATATGATTTTATCCTTTTAAATTTAAATTGCCATTGCATGTTATCCAATAAATTAATTTTGAATTAAATGTTATTGGATAAGGATGATCGATTGCCATGACCAATTTTGTAGGTGTATGTTAGGAATTTACATTTGTTTTTATTGTTGTTGGATTTATTAATGGGCCTGGTTTATGGCCCAATATGAATTGTCATATGTAATAAAAGTGGGCTTGGTTTATGACCCGTTCCCACCCCTTAAAAATGTATCCCCTACTTGTCATTGTTATTTATTGTAAATACATTAGATTTAGTGGGAGATGAAGATTTGAAGACGGTGGTGGGCCCAGCAGACAATAAAGACATAAGAAATGTAAATTGGAAACTCAATGTAATAGGATTGCATTGCATACTGCATATTACCTAGGATTTGACTAAGACTCGTGATTGGCAACCACGGGTCGATTAGAAATGGAATCGATCATCCTATATAATATGTGATATTATAGTTGTATGCATGTTTTAGACAAAATTGTGTGAATCCGACAAGCATACAAAATTTTAAAAATGATGAGACAAATTTTCAAAATTAAAATCCCTCATTTTAAATATGATTTAAAATTGATATCAAGATAAATAAAGGAAATTTAAATTTGTTTAAATGTTCCTACCTTCCATCAACGATCAATGTATGAGATGCTACCCCCGGATACGGTCCGGCTCATATTATTGGGGGGGCCCGTTCGTCGGAAAGCTGTACATTGGATCGACACATGTTGTAAGTTGGGTGGAACTCCCATGGGATCGGCTCATATTATTGGGGGATCCACATGGCGACCGTCCATCACAACTTAATATTGATGGGTCATCTTGACATGTCACAATAAACTGCGTCATATTATTGGGCCCTTATTGGACATGAGGTAAAAACGTGGAGGTTGCTTTGGAAGCAATTGGGCTCTACCTTTTGAAAATTATGGTTGGCTGATATTATTCGGGACCATAGTTTGTCAATTGGACTCCATGTTCTCACTAAAGAAAACAGTTTTCCGTTTTCACTAGAGGGTAGTGAAATCGTTAAAATAGTGGGAGTGAGATTCATAAAATAAATTTCGCCTATTTTATGTCTTAGTAAATTACTTAAACAATCACTGATATTTGTCTGTTTCTTTTCAGTATTTCATAAAGATGAATTCGCGTAATCCACTTTTCTCGATCCTCGAACAAAATAAATTGACTGGCGCAAACTATACGGAATGGTTCCGTAAGTTGAAGATTGTCTTGACTTTGGAGAAGATGCTCTACGTGTTAGAAAAATCACCTCCGAAGGAAGCACCAGCTGACATAAGTCCGGAAGAGTTAGCCAAACATGATACATGGTGGGACCATGATATCAAGGCCAAATGCTATATGCAAGCCTCGATGTCTGATGAACTCCAGAGGCGATTTGAGGACACCGTGAATGCTGCTGACATTCACGTACAACTCAAGGAACTTTTTGGGGCTCAATCGAGGGCTGAAAGGTTCGCTACTGTAAAGGAGCTAATGACGTGTCGCATGCGTGAAGGGACTTCGGTCCGTGATCATGGGGTACGAGTGATTTGGCTCATACAGAAGTTGGTAACCCTTGATTTGGTGTTGGAGCATGAACTCAACGTGGACTTACTACTTCTATCTCTTCCTTCTTCGTTTGACGGATTTGTGGTGAATTTCAATATGAACAAGATAGAGGCCTCCCTTGAAGAGATGGTCAATATTCTTGTGACATATGAATCCACTTTAAAGAAGGATAAACCGGCTTTCTTGGTGGGCTCCTCTTCTTCTGCTAAGAAGGGGCCAAGTACAAAGGGTAAGAAACGTTCTGCCCCACCCAAGAAAATCGAACCCGAGAAGAAGTACAAGACAAAGGCTTCAAACATGGAAAATTCCAAGGATGTTTGCCATTACTGCAAGAAGCCCGGTCATTGGAAGCGTAACTGCAAGGAATATCTAGAGCAGTTGCGAACTGCGAAGGGTATGTTCTATATTGAAATAAATGTTTCACTTAATACTTCTTCTTGGGTATTGGATACCGGATGTGGATCTCACATTTGCAATGATTTGCAGGTGATGACAAGAAGTCGCAGGCTTAGAATGAGTGAGACCCAGTTGAGGCTCGGAAATGGTTCCAGAGTTGAAGCTAAAGCTGTGGGAGATGTTTATTTATTTTTGCAGAACGGTTTTAAGTTACTTTTAAGATATGTTTTATTTGTTCCGGATTTGATTAAAAACATTATTTCTGTTTCTATGCTTGATAGAGATGGTTATTCTTGCAATTTGGTGAATGGGATTTGCAATATTTACAAGAATGAATGTTTGATTGGAAATGGACAACTTGAAAACGATCTTGTTGGAGTACACGGCGATCAGATCAATCAGGATTGATACCCGGTGCAGTGGAAGTTTAAAAATTTTATATGGAACGATTCCATAGTGGGTATCAAAACCTTACGATTAAATTGTGTGTGTAAATATTAAATAACAATTATAAAATTTTTACCTTCAATCTCGAATCGAGATTTTGGACACCAACAAATTTCTCTGCTCTTGTTGTATATCCCTGGAACTGATGGACGAACTGTTCTTCAATCAGGTCCACGAACGGATATTTAATCCCTCTGATAGATTGCATTAGAAAATCTATCAGAAGTTTTTACGAAGAGACTAACGAATTTGATCCGTTAAACCAGACTGCAAATTCAAAATTCACAGGCTGGGTTTTTCGAGCAGAGAGGGGAGAGGGGGGCGGCGGCCACTAGGTTTCAAAACCCTAGTTAATTTCGAAAATTATGCCTGTTGTGTATAATTTCTGTACTGCAATAACTTATTTATAATGTAGGCCACTAACAGCTTAGGGCCCATTAGTCATAAGTTCAAGCCCAACAAGCAAAGCCCGCATGTTCAGAAATTAATATAAAATTCATCGTGACTCCGATTGATAAACCGATTTCACCAATGTGCACAAAAACCATTTCTGCACCTTTTAAAGTCAAGATAAATTTTTCTGAATTCGAATTCAGTGATTTCCAAAAATTCCCATCCCTATGTTATTTTAGGAAATCTTACTCCTCTACTCATAATTAAGAAGTCCAACTTCTTTGTTCATTAAATTTAACTCTTTAAATTAACTATCTCAACGGGGATTAAAAATCCATTACACTGTGTGACCCTCAATGGTTCAGGGATACAGCTAGCCATAGGCTCACAACTCCTTGTGACTCGGAACAACAATTTTCGACTTGCCCATCGAATCATGGTAAGAGCGCCTAGCAACATCGCCCCATGATTCCCTAGGTATCACTGATAGTGCCTACAAGAACCAATAGATTTTGGTTAGCGTACAGTACGGTCCCTTCATCCATATATCCCGATCGAATCAACAACCATTGGTATATCGAGAGTCGTTCGAGATTCGATAACTATGCAATACATCCTGAAGATCAAATAGTGACATCGCATGTGTTACTAAGAAACCATTTCTTAAAACACATCATGTACTCTGGCCAGAGATTCGTCACACTAATATCTCCTCAGATCGCATAGGATATCCACACTCGCAAGTATGTGGTGAATCCTTGACAACAAAGCATCGACTCCTATATGTGTTGTAACTATACCCAATCCCGATACCTGATGACCCCAATAGAGTCGGTAAACAAGTCAAAGCACAGTACTAGCATATAGAGTCTCAATGATGTTTCAAGTAATAAGGACTAATGGTGTACAACCAAAACCGCGGACTTTATCCACTCGATAAGTGATAACCACTTGGAAAGTCCGGATAGGGTAGTTCGATCATTCATCGTATGAATATCCATTTGCATGCTTCGAACATCTCTATGTTCCCTA
Organism: Henckelia pumila; assembly: GCF_033568475.1. Classification (NCBI taxonomy): domain Eukaryota; kingdom Viridiplantae; phylum Streptophyta; class Magnoliopsida; order Lamiales; family Gesneriaceae; genus Henckelia; species Henckelia pumila. The sequence continues at coordinate 6,695,882 of NC_133122.1, forward strand.
CCAATGAAACGTGGTACTCTGCATCGCAAATGCTAGTCTCAAACTCGAGCGATCCTTATCCTTATTATCGGACGGCTCAATCGACTAGGAACAGTTTAAAATACAAAGTGACTATAAGATGTGTTTCATGATAGACATCTCCATGTTCTACCACATCTTACATACACTATAGTATATTCAAGGTCTTTATCAAAACAACAATAGTATATCACAATATAACAATATGAAAAAAGATAAAGTCATTGCCATTAATAAAAGTGTAAATTATATTTAAACAAAAGATTGTTTATACAAAGAGTCATCAAAGCCCTTAGCCACAAGTTGGCTCACCGGGCACCCACTCTTTCAATCTCCCACTTGCCCTATAGCCAACTAGTCATACTACGTAGACCCATTGCTTTGCGATGTTTGTCAAATAATGGTCCTGGCAAGGGCTTAGTAAGTGGATCAGCGATATTGTCTGCAGAGGCCACTCTTTCGACAGTGATGTCTCCTCTTTCCACAATCTCCCGGATGATGTGGTATTTCCTCAGTACGTGTTTGGATCTTTGATGAGAACTTGGTTCCTTTGCCTGAGCAATGGCACCCGTGTTGTCACAGTACACCGGGACTGGACCAACAACTTCAGGAATGACGCCCAACTCTTGGACGAAATTCCTCATCCAAACGGCCTCTTTAGCAGCAGCTGATGCTGCAATGTATTCTGCTTCAGCGGTGGAATCCGCTGTGGTGTCCTGCTTGGAACACTTCCAAGAGACAGCACCGCCATTGAGCATGAACACAAATCCAGAGGTTGAATTCGAGTCATCCACGTCACTTTGGAAGCTAGAGTCGGTATAGCCTTCCAATTTTAGTTCTCTTCCTCCATATACCATGAACATATTCTTAGTCCTTCGTAAGTACTTAAGAATGTCCTTCACGGATTTCCAATGTATTTGACCGGGATTAGCTTGATATCTGCTCGTGACACTCAGAGCAAATGTTACATCCGGTCTGGTAGATATCATCCCATACATGATACTACCTATGGCTGACGCATATGGTACATGTGTCATTTTCTCTATCTCTTCATCCGTCTTGGGACACATAGGCTTGGATAGAGAAACTCCATGACACATGGGTAGATGTCCTCTCTTGGACCCATCCATTGAAAACCGTTTCAATATGGTGTCGATGTAGGTTGATTGAGTGAGTCCTATCATTCTCTTAGATCTATCTCTATAGATCTGTATCCCAAGAATATAGGATGCCTCACCCAAATCCTTCATCGAGAATCTACCTGATAACCATATCTTTGTTGACTGCAACATCCCTACATCATTCCCAATGAGTAGGATGTCATCAATATAAAGTACTAAGAATGTCACAGCATCCTTAACTACTTTCTTGTACATGCATGGTTCCTCCGGGTTCTTGATGAAACCAAAATCCTTTATTGTTTCATCAAATTTCTGGTTCCAACTTCTTGATGCTTGTTTTAGACCATAAATTGATCTCTGAAGCTTGCATACCTTATGCTCGCTTCCCATGGATGTGTAACCCTCAGGCTGCTTCATATAGATTTCTTTCGTAATGTCTCCATTAAGAAAAGCAATCTTCACATCCATTTGTCATATCTCATAGTCATACCAAGCAGCTATGGCAATAAGGATTCTTATGGACTTGAACATTGCAACTGGTGAAAAGGTTTCATCATAGTCAACTCCTTGTCTTTGAGTATAACCTTTCGCCACCAATCACGCCTTGTAGGTCAATACCTTACCATCAGGCCCAAGCTTTCTCTTGTAGATCCATTTACACCCTATTGGAACAATTCCATCGGGAGGATCTACTAAAGACCAAACTTGGTTTGTATGCATCGAATCTATTTCCGACTGCATAGCTTCAAGCCATAAATTTGAATCCGCATCAGAAATTGCTTCCTTGAAGTTTCTTGGATCACATCCAACATCGGGTTCATCTTGATCCCCTTCAAAAAGAAGACCATATCGAATAGGAGGTCTAGAAGTCCTCTCGGATCTTCTAGGTATAGGCGTGTCTATCAATGGTTCTTGAGGTGTAGGATCGTTATTTTGTATTTCGGGTTCTTCTCGAATTTCTTCGAGTTCCATCATCTCGCCTTTCTTATCCAATAAGAACTCCTTCTCCAAGAAGGTGGCATTCCTTGAAACAAACACCTTTGTTTCAGCAGGATAATAGAAATAATATCCGATTGAATTCTTCGGATACCCTACAAAATAACATAAGGTGGATCGACTTGTTGGAAAACTGGCGTTCAGATCAATCACGATTGATACCCGGTGCAGCGGAAGTTTAAAATTTTATTATGGAACAATTCCATAGTGTGGGTATCAACCGTTCAACGGTTAAATTATAAGTGTGTGTAAAATTAAATAACAATTATTAAATTTTACCTTCAATCTCGAAGCGAGATTATTGGACACCACACAGATTTCTCTGCGCTTCTTGTATCTCCCAGGAACTGATGAACTCCTTCTATCAGGTCCACGAATAGAGGTTTAATCCCTCTGATAGATTGCACTAGAAAATCTATCAGAAGTTTTCTGCGAAGAGAATAAACGAATTTGATTCGCTATTCCTGACTGCAATTCAAAATTACAGACCGGAAAATTCTCTGACAGAGAGGAAGGGGTCGGCCGAATAGTTATGAGAGAGAGCTAGGGTTTTTTTCGATTTCTGTCACTCAAATTAATGACCAGTTGTGTGTAATTTCTGTACTGCAATAACTTATTTATAATGCAGGCCACTAACAGCTTAGGGCCCATTAGTCATAAGTTGAGGTCCGACAAGCAAAGCCCATCGTGACTCCGATTGATAAACCGATTTTACCAATGTGCACAGAAACCATTTCTGCACATTTTATAGTCAAGATAAATTTTCCTGAATCCGAATTCAGTGGTTTCCAAAAATGTCCATCCCTATGTCATTTTAGGAAATCCTACTCCCTTACTCTTATTTAAGAAGTCCAACTTCTTTATTCATTAAATTTAACTCTTTAAATTTAACTATCTCAACGGGGATTAAAACTCCATTACACTGTGTGACCCTCAATGGTTCAGGGATACAGCTAGCCGTGGGCTCACAACTCCTTGTGACTCGGAACAACGATTTCCGACTTGCCCAACGAATCATGGTAAAGCGCCTAGCAACATCGCCCCATGATTCCCTAGGTATCACTGATAGTGCCTACAAGAACCAGTAGATTTTGGTTCGCGTACAGTACGGTCCCTTCATCCATATATCCCGATCGAATCAACAACCATTGGTATATCGAGAGTCGCTCAAGATTCGATAACTATGCAATACATCTTGAAGATCAAATTAGTGACATCGCATGTGCTACTAAGAAACCATTTCTTAAATCACATCAAGTACTCTGGCCAGAGATTCGTCACACTAATATCTCCTCAGATCGCATAGGATATCCACACTCGCAAGTATGTGGTGAATCCTTGACAACAATGCATCGACTCCTATATGTGTTGTAACTGTACCCAATCCCGACACCTGATGACCCCCATAGAGTCGGTAAACGAGTCAAAGCACAGTACTAGCATATAGAGTCTCCATGATGTTTCAAGTAGTAAGGACTAATGGTGTACAACCAAAACCGCGGACTTTATCCACTCGATAAGTGATAACCACTTGGAAAGTCCGGATAGGGTAGTTCGATTATTCATCCTATGAATATCCATTTGCATGCTTCGAACATCTCCATGTTCCCTACCAATGAAACGTGGTACTCCGCATCGCAAATGCTAGTCTCAAACTCGAGCGATCCTTATCCTTATTATCGGACGGCTCAATCGACTAGGAACAGTTTAGAATATACAGTGACTATAAGATGTATTTCATGATAGACATCCCCATGTGCTACCACATCTTACATACACTATAGTATATTCAAGGTCTTTATCAAAACAACAATAGTATATCACAATATAACAATATGAAGAAAGATAAAGTCATTGCCATTAATAAAAGTGTAAATTACATTAAACAAAAGATCGTTTGTACAAAGAGTCATCAAAGCCCATAGCCACAAGATGGCTCACTGGGCACCCACTCTTTCAATCTCCCACTTGCCCTATAGCCAACTAGTCATACTACGTAGACCCATTGCTTCGCGATGTTTGTCAAACAATGGTCCTGGCAAGGGCTTAGTAAGCGGATCAGCGATATTGTCTGCAGAGGCCACTCGTTCGACAGTGATGTCTCCTCTTTCCACAATCTCCCGGATGATGTGGTATTTCCTCAGTACGTGTTTGGATCTTTGATGAGACCTTGGTTCCTTTGCTTGAGCAACGGCACCCGTGTTGTCACAGTACACCGGGACTGGACCAACAAATTCAGGAATGACGCCCAACTCTTGGACGAACTTCCTCATCCAAACGGCCTCTTTAGCAGCAGCTGATGCTGCAATGTATTCAGCCTCAGTGGTGGAATCCGCTGTGGTGTCCTGCTTGGAACTCTTCCAAGAGACAGCACCGCCATTGAGCATGAACACAAATCCAGAGGTTGACTTCGAGTCATCCACGTCACTTTGGAAGCTAGAGTCGGTATAGCCTTCCAATTTCAGATCTCGTCCTCCATATACCATGAACATATTCTTAGTCCTTCGTAAGTACTTAAGAATGTCCTTCACGGCTTTCCAATGCATTTGACCGGGATTAGCTTGATATCTGCTCGTGACACTCAGAGCAAATGCTACATCCGGTCTGGTAGATATCATCCCATACATGATACTACCTATAGCTGACGCATATGGTACATGTGTCATATTCTCTATCTCTTCATCAGTCTTGGGACACATAGACTTGGATAGAGAAACTCCATGACACATGGGTAGATGTCCTCTCTTGGACCCATCCATTGAAAACCGTTTCAATATGGTGTCGATGTAGGTTGATTGAGTGAGTCCTATCATTCTCTTAGATCTATCTCTATAGATCTGTATCCCAAGAATGTAGGATGCCTCACCCAAATCCTTCATCGAGAATCTACCTGATAACCATATCTTTGTTGACTGTAACATCCCTACATCATTCCCAATGAGTAGGATGTCATCAACATAAAGTATTAAGAATGTCACAGCATCCTTAACTACTTTCTTGTACACGCACGGTTCCTCCGGGTTCTTGATGAAACCAAAATCTTTTATTGTTTCATCAAATTTCTGGTTCCAACTTCTTGATGCTTGTTTTAGACCATAAATTGATCTCTGAAGCTTGCATACCTTATGCTCGCTTCCCATGGATGTGAACCCCTCTGGCTGCTTCATATAGATTTCTTCCTTAATGTCTCTATTAAGAAAAGCAGTCTTCACATCCATTTGCCATATCTCATAGTCATACCATGCAGCTATGGCAATAAGGATTCTTATGGACTTGAACATTGCAACTGGTGAAAAGGTTTCATCATAGTCAACTCCTTGTCTTTGAGTGTAACCTTTCGCCACCAATCGCGCTTTGTAGGTCAATACCTTACCATCAGGCCCAAGCTTTCTCTTGTAGATCCATTTACACCCTATTGGAACAATTCCATCAGGAGGATCTACTAAAGACCAAACTTGGTTTGTATGCATTGAATCCAATTCAGACTGCATAGCTTCAAGCCATAAATTTGAATCCGCATCAGAAATTGCTTCCTTGAAGTTTCTTGGATCACATCCAATGTCGGGTTCATCTTGATCCCCTTCAAGAAGAAGACCATATCGAACAGGAGGTCTAGAAGTTCTCTCGGATCTTCTAGGTTCAGGCGTGTCCAGTAATGGTTCCTGAGGCGTAGGATCGTTATTTTGTATTTCGGGTTCTTCTCGAACTTCTTCGAGTTCCATCATCTCGCCTTTCTTATCCAATAAGAACTCCTTCTCCAAGAAGGTGGCATTCCTAGAAACAAACACCTTTGTTTCAGCAGGATAATAGAAATAATATCCGATTGAATTCTTCGGATACCCTACAAAATAACATAAGCTGGATCGACTATCCAACTTATCTCCCACTGTCCGCTTCACGTAAGCTGGACATCCCCAAATCCTCAAGTACGAATACTTAGGAGCTTTGCCATTCCATAACTCGTATGGTGTTTTGTCCACTGCTTTAGTGTGGACGTTGTTCAACAACAATACCGCCGTTTCAAGCGCATAGCCCCAAAACGAAGGTGGAAGCTCAGTGAAGCTCATCATGGATCGAACCATGTCCAACAAAGTTCGATTACGACGCTCCGATACACCATTCAGCTGTGGTGTCATAGGAGGAGTCCACTGAGAGAGAATCCCATTCTCTTTTAGATAGTCCAAAAACTCGGTACTTAAGTATTCTCCACCTCGATCCGATCGAAGTGCTTTAATACTTTTACCTAGCTTGTTTTCTACGTCAGCCTTGAATTCTTTGAACTTTTCAAATGCTTCAGACTTATATTTCATTAAATATAAATACCCATACCTTGAATAATCGTCAGTAAAGGTAATGAAGTAGGTGTGGCCATATTGAGTCCCAACTCTAAATGGTCCACAAACATCTGTATGGATCAAATCCAACAGATTTTGACTACGCTCAGGCTTCCCCTTAAAAGGAGATTTAGTCATTTTCCCTTTTAGACAGGATTCACAAGTAGGTAGAGAGTTAATTTTAGACATATCAAACATGCCCTCTCCCACTAGCTTGTTCATCCTCCTTAAGGAAATATGACCTAGCCTAGCATGCCAAAGGTTCGCCGGGTTTTGACTATCGATTTTCCTTTTGTTTGTTGTCGCCGGTTTATCAATATAATTTATTGGAACGTCTTTTAGTTTTAAGTTGTATAGATCGTTTTCAAGTTGTCCATTTCCAATCAAACATTCATTCTTGTAAATATTGCAAATCCCATTCACAAAATTGCAAGAATAACCATCTCTATCTAGCATAGAAACAGAAATAATGTTTTTAATTAAATCCGGAACAAATAAAACATCTCTTAAAAATAACTTAAAACCGTTCTGCAAAATTAAACAAACATCTCCAATGGCTGTAGCTTCAACTCTGGAACCATTCCCGAGCCTCAGCTGGGTCTCACCCATTCTAAGCCTGCGACTTCTTGTCATCACCTGCAAATCATTGCAAATGTGAGATCCACATCCGGTATCCAATACCCAAGAAGTAGTATTAAGTGAAATGTTTATTTCAATATAGAACATACCCTTTGCAGTTCCCAACTGCTCTAGATATTCCTTGCAGTTGCGCTTCCAATGACCGGGCTTCTTGCAGTAATGGCAAACATCCTTGGATTTTCCATTGTTTGAAGCCTTTGTCTTGTGCTTCTTTTCGGGCTCGACTTTCTTGGGTGGGGCAGAACGTTTCTTGCCCTTCATACTTGGCCCCTTCTTAGCAGAAGATGAGGAGCCCACCAAGAAAGCTGGCTTATCCTTCTTAAGTGTGGATTCATATGTCATAAGCATATTGACCATCTCTTCAAGGGTGGCCTCTATCTTGTTCATATTAAAATTTACCACAAATCCGTCAAACGAAGAAGGAAGAGACAGAAGCAGTAAATCCACGTTGAGTTCATGCTCCAACACCAAATCAAGGGTCGCTAACTTTTGTATGAGCCAAATCACTCGTACCCCATGATCACGGACCGAAGTCCCTTCACGCATGCGACACGTCATCAGCTCCTTAACAGTTGCGAACCTTTCAGCCCTCGATTGAGCCCCAAAAAGTTCCTTGAGTTGAGCGTGAATGTCAGCAGCATTCACGGTGTCCTCAAATCGCCTCTGGAGTTCATCAGACATCGAGGCTTGCATATAGCATTTGGTCTTGATGTCATGGTCCCACCATGCATCAAGTTTGGCCAATTCCTCCGGACTTACGTCAGCTGGTGCTTCCTTCGGAGGTGATTTCTCTAACACGTAGAGCATCTTCTCCGAAGTCAAGACAATCTTCAACTTCCGGAACCATTCCGTATAGTTTGCGCCAGTCAACTTGTTTTGTTCGAGGATCGAGAATAATGGATTACGCGAATTCATTGTATGAAATACTGAAAAGAAAAACAGACATATATCAATGATTGTTTAAGAAATATACTAAGACATAAAATAGGCGAATTTAATTTTATGAATCTCACTCCCACTATTTTAACGATTTCACTACCCTCTAGTGAAAACGGGAAACTTTTTCCTTAGTGAGAACATGGAGTCCAATTGACAAACTTATGGTCCCGAATAATATCAGCCAACCATAATTCTCAAAAGGTAGAGCCCAATTGCTTCCAAAGCAACCCCCATGTGTTTACCTCATGTCCAATAAGGGCCCAATAATATGACGCCGTTTAAAGTTACATGTCAAGATGACCCATCAATATTAAGTTGTGATGGACGGTCGCCATGTGGATCCCCAATAATATGAGCCGATCCCATGGGAGTTCCACCCAACTTACAACATGTGTCGATCCAATGTACAGCTTTCCGACGGACGGGCCCCCCCAATAATATGAGCCGGACCGTATCCGCGGGTAGCATCACATACATTGACCGTTGATGGAAGGTAGGAACATTTAAACAAATTTAAATTTCCTTTTATTTATCTTGATATCAATTTTAAATCATATTTAAAATGAGGGATTTTTAATTATAAAAATTTGTCTCATCAATTTCAAATTATTGCATGCTTGCCGGATTCACGCAATTATGTCTAAAACATGCATACAATCATAATATCATATATTATATAGGATGATCGATTCCATTTCTAATTGACCCGTGGTTGCCAATCACGAGTCTTAGTCCAATCCTAGGTAATATGCAGTATGCAATGCAATTCTATTACATGTGCTTCCAATTTACATTTCTTCTGTCTTCATTGTCTGCTGGGCCCACCATCTTCAAATCTTGATCTCCCACTAAATCTAATGTATTTACAATAAATAACAATGACAAGTAAGGGATACATTTTTAGGGGTGGGAACGGGCCATAAACCAAGCCCACTTTTATTACATATGACATTCATACTGGGCCATAAACTAGGCCCATTAATAAAACCAACAACAATAAAAACAAATGTAAATTCCTAACATACACCTACAAAATTGGTCATGGCAATCGATCATCCTTATCCAATAACATTTAATTCAAAATTAATTTATTGGATAACATGCAGTGGCAATTCAAATTTAAACAGGATAAAATCATATTTTATATATAAAATCTCATTTTACATATAAAATCATATTTTATCTCTTTATCAAATAAAATCATATTTTATCTACAAAATCCAATTTTATGGATAAAATCATATTTTACTCAATATATTCATAAGATCAAATCTTATCATCAATTGTACCAAAAATAATTGATTTCAAAATTCAATTTAAGGATAAAATATTAAAATTTTCCAAAAATTCAAATTTATCCAAAAATCAATTTTAAAGTTTACGGACTCGAACAATTCGATCCGAAATCTCGTGAACCAATCAAAAACAATTTTTGACCGGACCAAAAATAAAATTTTAACACATTAAAATTAATTTTAAATAAAAAATTTAATTTTTCCCGCGGGCCGCCCGGGACACTCCCGGGCCGGCCCGCACCCGTGGGCGCGGGCCGGGGCAGCCCGGCTGCCCCTTTAGGGCAGCAACAGTTGCTGCCCTGGCGGCGCCTCGTGTCGCCCCTGGGCGGTGCCGTGCGCCGCCCTTGGCGGTGCCGAGCGTCGCCCATGGGCGGCGCCGTGCGCCGCCCTGGGCAACGCCGTGCGCCGCCGTGGGCGGCGCCGTGCGCCGCCCCTGGGCGACGCCGTGCGCCGCCGTGGGCGCCGCCCGGGGCAGCAACAATTGCTGCCCGGGTTTTGCCCCCGGAAAAAAAAATTTTATTTAAAAATATTTATTTTGTTTCAAAAACCGAGACTTAAAAAATTTTTGTACAATCGATTAATTTAATCGTTTGATCTGAGCAACCTGGCTCTGATACCACTGTTGGAAAACTGGCGTTCAGATCAATCACGATTGATACCCGGTGCAGCGGAAGTTTAAAATTTTATTATGGAACAATTCCATAGTGTGGGTATCAACCGTTCAACGATTAAATTATAAGTGTGTGTAAAATTAAATAACAATTATTAAATTTTACCTTCAATCTCGAAGCGAGATTATTGGACACCACACAGATTTCTCTGCGCTTCTTGTATCTCCCAGGAACTGATGAACTCCTTCTATCAGGTCCACGAATAGAGGTTTAATCCCTCTGATAGATTGCACTAGAAAATCTATCAGAAGTTTTCTGCGAAGAGAATAAACGAATTTGATTCGCTATTCCTGACTGCAATTCAAAATTACAGACCGGAAAATTCTCTGACAGAGAGGGAGGGGTCGGCCGAATAGTTATGAGAGAGAGCTAGGGTTTTTTTCGATTTCTGTCTCTCAAATTAATGACCAGTTGTGTGTAATTTCTGTACTGCAATAACTTATTTATAATGCAGGCCACTAACAGCTTAGGGCCCATTAGTCATAAGTTGAGGCCCGACAAGCAAAGCCCACACGTTCAGAAATTAATATAAAATTCATCGTGACTCCGATTGATAAACCGATTTTACCAATGTGCACAGAAACCATTTCTGCACATTTTATAGTCAAGATAAATTTTCCTGAATCCGAATTCAGTGGTTTCCAAAATGTCCATCCCTATGTCATTTTAGAAAATCCTACTCCCTTACTCTTATTTAAGAAGTCCAACTTCTTTATTCATTAAATTTAACTCTTTAAATTTAACTATCTCAACGGGGATTAAAACTCCATTACACTGTGTGACCCTCAATGGTTCAGGGATACAGCTAGCCGTGGGCTCACAACTCCTTGTGACTCGGAACAACGATTTCCGACTTGCCCAACGAATCATGGTAAAGCGCCTAGCAACATCGCCCCATGATTCCCTAGGTATCACTGATAGTGCCTACAAGAACCAGTAGATTTTGGTTCGCGTACAGTACGGTCCCTTCATCCATATATCCCGATCGAATCAACAACCATTGGTATATCGAGAGTCGCTCAAGATTCGATAACTATGCAATACATCTTGAAGATCAAATTAGTGACATCGCATGTGCTACTAAGAAACCATTTCTTAAATCACATCAAGTACTCTGGCCAGAGATTCGTCACACTAATATCTCCTCAGATCGCATAGGATATCCACACTCGCAAGTATGTGGTGAATCCTTGACAACAATGCATCGACTCCTATATGTGTTGTAACTGTACCCAATCCCGACACCTGATGACCCCCATAGAGTCGGTAAACGAGTCAAAGCACAGTACTAGCATATAGAGTCTCCATGATGTTTCAAATAGTAAGGACTAATGGTGTACAACCAAAACCGCGGACTTTATCCACTCGATAAGTGATAACCACTTGGAAAGTCCGGATAGGGTAGTTCGATTATTCATCCTATGAATATCCATTTGCATGCTTCGAACATCTCCATGTTCCCTACCAATGAAACGTGGTACTCCGCATCGCAAATGCTAGTCTCAAACTCGAGCGATCCTTATCCTTATTATCGGACGGCTCAATCGACTAGGAACAGTTTAGAATATACAGTGACTATAAGATGTATTTCATGATAGACATCCCCATGTGCTACCACATCTTACATACACTATAGTATATTCAAGGTCTTTATCAAAACAACAATAGTATATCACAATATAACAATATGAAGAAAGATAAAGTCATTGCCATTAATAAAAGTGTAAATTACATTAAACAAAAGATCGTTTGTACAAAGAGTCATCAAAGCCCATAGCCACAAGATGGCTCACTGGGCACCCACTCTTTCACAACTATCCAACTTATCTCCCACTGTCCGCTTCACGTAAGCAGGACATCCCCAAATCCTCATGTACGAATACTTAGGAGCTTTGCCATTCCATAACTCGTATAGTGTTTTGTCCACTGCTTTAGTGTGGACGTTGTTCAACAACAATACTGCCGTTTCAAGCGCATAGCCCCAAAACGAAGGTGGAAGCTCAGTGAAGCTCATCATGGATCGAACCATGTCCAACAAAGTTCGATTACGACGCTCCGATATACTATTAAGCTGTGGTGTCATAGGAGGAGTCCACTGAGAGAGAATCTCATTCTCTTTTAGATAGTCCAAAAACTCGGTACTTAAGTATTCTCCACCTCGATCCGATCGAAGTGCTTTAATACTTTTACCTAGCTTGTTTTCTACTTCAGCCTTGAATTCTTTGAACTTTTCAAACGCTTCAGACTTATATTTCATTAAACATAAATACCCATACCTCGAATAATCATCAGTAAAGGTAATGAAGTAGGTGTGTCCATATTGAGTACCAATTCTAAATGGACCACAAACGTCTGTATGGATCAAATCCAACAGATTTTGACTACGCTCAGGTTTCCCCTTAAAAGGAGATTTAGTCATTTTTCCTTTTAGGCAGGACTCACAAGTAGGTAGAGAGTTAATATCAGACATATCAAACATGTCCTCTCCCACTAGCTTGTTCATCCTCCTTGAGGAAATATGACCTAGCCTAGCATGCCAAAGGTTTGCCGGGTTTTGACTATCGATTTTCCTTTTGTTTGTTGTTACCGATTTATCAACATAATTTATTGGAACATCTTTTAATTTTAAGTTATATAGATCATTTTTAAATTGTCCACTTCAAATCAAACATTCATTCTTGTAAATATTGCAAATCTCATTCACAAAATTACAAGAAAACCCATTTCTATCAAGCATAGAAATAATGTTTTAATGAAATCTTTGGCACAAATAAAAATATCTCTCTCATAATACAACTTAAAATTGGTTTGCAAAATTAAACAAATATTTCCCATAGCTATGGATTTAACTCTGGAACCATTCCCGAGCCTTGACTGGGTCTCACCCATCCTTAGCCTATTACTTCTTGTCATCATTTGCAACTCATTGCAAATATGAGATCTACATCTGGTATCCAATACCCAAGAATTAGTATTAAGAAAAACATTTATTTCAATGTAAAACATACCCTTTGCAGTTTGCAACTGCTCGAGGTATTTCTTGCAGTTACGTTTTCAATGACCGGGTTTCTTGCAGTGATGGCAAACTTGTTTAGACTTGTCCAATTTTGCATGTAACATTTGGCCTTGAGATCATGGTCCAACCATTTCTCTAGTTCGGCCAACCTTTCGGCAGTTACATCAGCCGGGGCTGTTTTCGGAGAAGCCTTTTCTAACACTTAGAAAATCTTTTCCGAACTTAGGAGAATCTTAACTTATGGAATCATTCTGTATTGTTTGCGCCAGTAAGTTTGTTTTGTTGGAGAATTGAAACATGTGGATTACGAAGATTCATCATAATGATATACTGAGATGAAACAGACAAATATCAGTGATTGTTTAATTAATTTACTAAGACATAAAATAGGCGAAATTTATTTTATGAATCTCACTCCCACTATTTTAACGATTTCACTACCCTCTAGTGAAAACGGAAAACTGTTTTCCTTAGTGAGAACATGGAGTCCAATTGACAAACTATGGTCCCGAATAATATCAGCCAACCATAATTTTCAAAAGGTAGAGCCCAATTGCTTCCAAAGCAACCTCCACGTTTTTACCTCATGTCCAATAAGGGCCCAATAATATGACGCCATTTATTGTGACATGTGAAGATGACCCATCAATATTAAGTTGTGATGGACGGTCGCCATGTGGATCCTCCAATAATATGAGCCGATCCCATGGGAGTTCCACCCAACTTACAACATGTGTCGATCCAATGTACAGCTTTCCGACGAACGGGCCCCCCCCAATAATATGAGCCGGACCGTATCCGCGGGTAGCATCTCATACATTGATCGTTGATAGAAGGTAGGAACATTTAAACAAATTTAAATTTCCTTTATTTATCTTGATATCAATTTTAAATCATATTTAAAATGAGGGATTTTATTTTTGAAAATTTGTCTCATCGTTTTTAAAGTTTTGTATGCTTGTCGGATTCACACAATTTTGTCTAAAACATGCATACAACTATAATATCACATATTATATAGGATGATCGATTCCATTTCTAATCGACCCGTGGTTGCCAATCACGAGTCTTAGTCCAATCCTAGGTAATATGCAGTATGCAATGCAATCCTATTACATTGAGCTTCCAATTTACATTTCTTCTGTCTTTATTGTCTGCTGGGCCCACCACCATCTTCAAATCTTCATCTCCCACTAAATCTAATGTATTTACAATAAAAACAATGACAAGTAGGGGATACATTTTTAAGGGGTGGGAACGGGCCATAAACCAAGCCCACTTTTATTACATATGACAATTCATATTGGGCCATAAACCAGGCCCATTAATAAAACCAACAACAATAAAAACAAATGTAAATTCCTAACATACACCTACAAAATTGGTCATGGCAATCGATCATCCTTATCCAATAACATTTAATTCAAAATTAATTTATTGGATAACATGCAATGGCAATTTAAATTTAAAAGGATAAAATCATATTTCATATATAAAATCTTATTTTACATACAAAATCATATTTTATCTTTTTATCAAATAAAATCATATTTTATCTATAAAATCAAATTTTATACATAAAATCATATTTTACTCAATATATCCATAAGATCATATCTTATCATCAATTGTACCAAAAATAATTAATTTCAAAATTCAATTTAACGGATAAAATATTTAAATTTTCCAAAAATTCAAATTTATCCAAAAATCAATTTTAAAATTTTCGGACTCGAACAATTCGATTCGACGCCTCGTGGACCAATCAAAAACAATTTTCGATCGGACCAAAAATAGAATTTTAACATATTAAAATTTAATTTAAAAATTAAAAAAATAATTTTTCCCGCGGGCCGCCCGGGACATTCCCGGGCTGCCCGCGCCCTAATGGGGTCGGGCCGGGCAGCCCGGCTGCCCCAAGGGCAGCGATCCAATCGCTGCCCGGGTTTTTGCCCCAAAAAAAAATTTTATTTTTAAAATATTTATTTTGTTTCAAAAACCGAGGCTTAAAAATTTTTGTACAATCGATTAATTTAATCGCTTGATCTGAGCAACCTGGCTCTAATACCACTGTTGGAGTACACGGCGATCAGATCAATCAGGATTGATACTCGGTGCAGCGGAAGTTTAAAAATTTTATATGGAACGATTCCATAGTGGGTATCAAAACCTTACGATTAAATTGTGTGTGTAAAAATTAAATAACAATTATAAAATTTTTACCTTCAATCTCGAATTGAGATTTTCGACACCAACAGATTTCTCTGCTCTTGTTGTATATCCCTGGAACTGATGGACGAACTGTTCTTCAATCAGGTCCACGAACGGATATTTAATCCCTCTGATAGATTGCACTAGAAAATCTATCAGAAGTTTCTACGAAGAGATTAACGAATTTGATCCGTTAAACCAGACTGCAAATTCAAAATTCACAGGCTGGGTTTTTCGAGCAAAGAGGGGAGAGGGGGGCGGCGGCCACTAGGTTTCAAAACCCTAGTTAATTTCGAAAATTATGCCTGTTGTGTATAATTTCTGTACTGCAATAACTTATTTATAATGTAGGCCAGTAACAGCTTAGGGCCCATTAGTCATAAGTTCAAGCCCGACAAGCAAAGCCCGCATGTTAAAAAATTAATATAAAATTCATCGTGACTCCGATTGATAAACCGATTTCACCAATGTGCACAGAAACCATTTCTGCACCTTTTAAAGTCAAGATAAATTTTTCTGAATCCGAATTCAGTGATTTCCAAAAATGCCCATCCCTATGTCATTTTAGGAAATCTTACTCCTCTACTCATAATTAAGAAGTCCAACTTCTTTGTTCATTAAATTTAACTCTTTAAATTTAACTATCTCAACGGGGATTAAAAATCCATTACACTGTGTGACCCTCAATGGTTCAGGGATACAGCTAGCCGTGGGCTCACAACTCCTTGTGACTCGGAACAACAATTTTCGACTTGCCCATCGAATCATGGTAAGAGCGCCTAGCAACATCGCCCCATGATTCCCTAGGTATCACTGATAGTGCCTACAAGAACCAATAGATTTTGGTTAGCGTACAGTACGGTCCCTTCATCCATATATCCCGATCGAATCAACAACCATTGGTATATTGAGATTCGTTCGAGATTCGATAAATATGCAATACATCTTGAAGATCAAATAGTGACATCGCATGTGTTACTAAGAAACCATTTCTTAAAACACATCATGAACTCTGGCCAGAGATTCGTCACACTAATATCTCCTCAGATCGCATAGGATATCCACACTCGCAAGTATGTGGTGAATCCTTGACAACAAAACATCGACTCCTATATGTGTTGTAACTGTACCCAATCCCGACACCTGATGACCCCAATAGAGTCGGTAAACGAGTCAAAGCACAGTACTAGCATATAGAGTCTCAATGATGTTTCAAGTAATAAGGACTAATGGTGTACAACCAAAACCGCGGACTTTATCCACTCGATAAGTGATAACCACTTGGAAAGTCCGGATAGGGTAGTTCGATCATTCATCGTATGAATATCCATTTGCATGCTTCGAACATCTCTATGTTCCCTACCAATGAAAAAGTGGTACTCTGCATCGCAAATGCTAGTCTCAAACTCGAGCGATCCTTATCCTTATTATCGGACGACTCAATCGACTAGGAACAATTTAGAATACACAGTGACTATAAGATGTGTTTCATGATAGACATCTCCATGTTCTACCACATCTTACATACACTATAGTATATTCAAGGTCTTTATCAAAACAACAATAGTATATCACAATATAACAATATGAAGAAAGATAAAGTCATTGCCATTAATAAAAGTGTAAATTATATTTAAACAAAAGATTGTTTATACAAAGAGTCATCAAAGCCCTTAGCCACAAGTTGGCTCACCGGGCACCCACTCTTTCAGATCTATACAACTTAAAACTAAAAGACGTTCCAATAAATTTTGTTGATAAACCGGCAAAAAACAAACAAAAGGAAAATAGATAGCCAAAACCCGGCAAACCTTTGGCACGCTAGGCTAGGTCATATTTCCTCAAGGAGGATGAACAAGCTAGTGGGAGAGGGCATGTTTGATATGTCTGATATTAACTCTCTACCTACTTGTGAATCCTATCTAAAAGGAAAAATGACTAAATCTCCTTTTAAGGGGAAACCTGAGCGTAGTCAAAATCTGTTGGATTTGATACATACAGATGTTTGTGGTCCATTTAGAGTTGGTACTCAATATGGCCACACCTGCTTCATTACCTTTACTGATGATTATTCGAGGTATGGGTATTTATATTTAATGAAATATAAGTCTGAAGCATTTGAAAAGTTCAAAGAATTCAAGGCTGAAGTAGAAAACAAGCTAGGTAAAAGTATTAAAGCACTTCGATCAGATCGAGGTGGAGAATACTTGAGTACCGAGTTTTTGGACTATCTAAAAGAGAATGGGATTCTCTCTCAGTGGACTCCTCCTATGACACCACAGCTGAATGGTGTATCGGAGCGTCGTTATCGAACTTTGTTCGACATGGTTCGATCTATGATGAGCTTCACTGAGCTTCCACCTTCGTTTTGGGGCTATGCGCTTGAAACGGCGGTATTATTGTTGAACAACGTCCACACTAAAGCAGTGGACAAAACACCATACGAGTTATGGAATGGCAAAGCTCCTAAGTATTCGTACTTAAGGATTTGGGAATGTACTGCTTACGTGAAGCGGACAGTGGGAGATAAGTTGGATAGTCGATCCAGCTTATGTTATTTTGTAGGGTATCCGAAGAATTCAATCGGATATTATTTCTATTATCCTGCTGAAACAAAGGTGTTTGTTTCAAGGAATGCCACCTTCTTGGAGAAGGAGTTCTTATTGGATAAGAAAGGCGAGATGATGGAACTCGAAGAAATTCGAGAAGAACCCGAAATACAAAATAACGATCCTACACCTCAGGAACCATTGATAGACACTCCTGTACCTAGAAGATCCGAGAGGACTTCTAGACCTCCTATTCGATATGGTCTTCTACTTGAAGGGGATCAAGATGAACCCGATGTTGGATGTGATCCAAGAAACTTCAAGGAAGCAATTTCTGATGCGGATTCAAATTTATGGCTTGAAGCTATGCAGTCGAAAATAGATTCGATGCATACAAACCAAGTTTGGTCTTTAGTAGATCCTCCCGATGGAATTGTTCCAATAGGGTGTAAATGGATCTACAAGAGAAAGCTTGGGCCTGATGGTAAGGTATTGACCTACAAGGCGTGATTGGTGGCGAAAGGTTATACTCAAAGACAAGGAGTTGACTATGATGAAACCTTTTCACCAGTTGCAATGTTCAAGTCCATAAGAATCCTTATTGCCATAGCTGCATGGTATGACTATGAGATATGGCAAATGGATGTGAAGACTGCTTTTCTTAATGGAGACATTAAGGAAGAAATCTATATGAAGTAGCCTGAGGGTTACACATCCATGGGAAGCGAGCATAGGGTATGCAAGCTTCAGAGATCAATCTATGGTCTAAAACAAGCATCATGAAGTTGGAACCAGAAATTTGATGAAACAATAAAGGATTTTGGTTTCATCAAGAACCCGGAGGAACCATGCGTGTACAAGAAAGTAGTTAAGGATGCGGTGACATTCTTAGTACTTTATGTTGATGACATCCTACTCATTGGGAATGACGTATGGATGTTGCAGTCAACGAAGATATGGTTATCAGGTAGATTCTCGATGAAGGATTTGGGTGAGGCATCCTATATTCTAGGGATACAGATCTATAGAGATAGATCTAAGAGAATGATAGGACTCACTCAATCAACCTACATCGACACCATATTGAAACGGTTTTCAATGGATGGGTCCAAGAGAGGACATCTACCCATGTGTCATGGAGTTTCTCTATCCAAGTCTATGTGTCCCAAGACTGATGAAGAGATAGAGAAAATGACACATGTACCATATGCGTCAGCCATAGGTAGTATCATGTATGGGATGATATCTACCAGACTGGATGTAGCATTTGCTCTGAGTGTCACGAGCAGATATCAAGCTAATCCCGGTCAAATGCATTGGAAAGCCGTGAAGGACAATCTTAAGTACTTACGAAGGACTAAGAATATGTTCATGGTATTTGGAGGAAGAGAACTAAAATTGGAAGGCTATACCGACTCTAGCTTCCAAAGTGACGTGGATGACTCGAAGTCAACCTCTGGATTAGTGTTCATGCTCAATGGCGGTGCTGTCTCTTGGAAGAGTTCCAAGCAGGACACCACAGCGGATTCCACCACTGAGGCAGAATACATTGCAGCATCAACTGCTGCTAAAGAGGCCGTTTGGATGAGGAATTTCGTCCAAGAGTTGGGCGTCATTCCTGAAGTTGTCGGTCCAGTCCCGGTGTACTGTGACAACACGGGTGCCGTTGCTCAGGCAAAGGAACCAAGGTCTCATCAAAGATCCAAACACGTACTGAGGAAATACCACATCATCCGGGAGATTGTGGAAAGAGGAGACATCACTGTCGACAGAGTGGCCTCTGCAGACAATATCGCTGATCCACTTACTAAGCCCTTGCCAGGACCATTATTTGACAAACATCGCGAAGCAATGGGTCTACGTAGTATGACTAGTTGGCTATAGGGCAAGTGGGAGATTGAAAGAGTAGGTGCCCGGTGAGCCAACTTGTGGCTAAGGGCTTTGATGACTCTTTGTATAAACAATCTTTTGTTTAATATAATTTACACTTTTATTAATGGCAATGACTTTATCTTTCTTCATATTGTTATATTGTGATATACTCTTGTTGTTTTGATAAAGACCTTGAATATACTATAGTGTATGTAAGATCTGGTTGAACATGGGGATGTCTATCATGAAACACATCTTATAGTCACTGTATATTCTAAACTGTTCCTAGTCGATTGAGCCGTCCGATAATAAGGATAAGGATCGCTCGAGTTTGAGACTAGCATTTGCGATGCAGAGTACCACGTTTCATTGGTAAGGAACATAGAGATGTTCGAAGCATGCAAATGGATATTCATATGATGAATGATCGAACTACCCTATCCGGACTTTCCAAGTGGTTATCACTTATCGAGTGGATAAAGTCCGCGGTTTTGGTTGTACACCATTAGTCCTTACTACTTGAAACATCATTGAGACTCTATATGCTAGTACAGTTCTTTGACTCGTTTACCGACTTTATTGGGGTCATCAGGTGTCGGGATTGGGTACAGTTACAACACATATAGGAGTCGATGCTTTGTTGTCAAGGATTCACCACATACTTGCGAGTGTGGATATCCTATGCGATCTGAGGAGATATTAGTGTGACGAATCTCTGGCCAGAGTACATGATGTGATTTAAGAATAGTTTCTTAGTAGCACATTCGATGTCACTATTTGATCTTCAAGATGTATTGCATAGTTATCGAATCTCGAACGACTCTCGATATACCAATGGTTGTTGATTCGATCGGGATATATGGATGAACGGACCGTACTGTACGCTAACCAAAATCTATTGGTTCTTGTAGGCACTATAAGTGATACCTAGGGAATCATGGGGCGATGTTGCTAGGCGTTCTTACCATGATTCGATGTGAAAGTCGGAAATTGTTGTTCTGAGTCACAAGGAGTTGTGAGCCCACGGCTAGCTGTATCCCTGAACCATTGAGGGTCACACAGAGTAATGGATTTTTAATCCCCGTTGAGATAGTTAAATTTAAAGAGTTAAATTTAATGAACAAAGAATTTGGACTTCTTAATTATGAGTAGAGGAGTGAGATTTCCTAAAATGACATAGGGATGGGCATTTTTGGAAACCACTGAATTCGGATTCAGAAAAATTTATCTTGACTTTAAAAGATGCATAAATGGTTTCTGTGCACATTGGTGAAATCGGTTTATCAATCGGAGTCATGATGAATTTTATATTAATTTCTGAACATGCGGGCTTTGCTTGTGGGCTTGAACTTATGACTAATGGGCCCTAAGCTGTTAGCGGCCTACATTATAAATAAGTTATTGCAGTACAAAAATTACACACAACAGGTCACAAATTTTCGAAAAACCTAGTTATTTTCTCTCAGTAGTGGCCGCCCCCTTCCCCCTCTGCTCGAAAAATCCAGTCTGTGAATTTTGAATTGCAGTCTGGTTTAACGGATCAAATTCGTTAATCTCTTCGTAGAAACTTCTGATAGATTTTTCTAGTGCAATCTATCAGAGGGATTAAATATCCGTTCGTGGACCTGATTGAAGAACAGTTCGTCCATCAGTTCCAGGGATATACAACAAGAGCAGAGCAATCTGTTGGTGTCCAAAAATCTCGATTCGAGATTAAAGGTAAAAATTTATAATCGTTATTTAATTTTTACACACACACAATTTAATCGTAAGGTTGATACCCATTATGGAATCGTTCCATATAAAATTTTTAAACTTCCGCTGCACCGGGTATCAATCCTGATTGATCTGATCGCCGCGTTCTACAACAGAAGCTTGCATACCTTATGCTCGCTTCCCATGGATGTGTATCCCTCAGGCTGCGTCATATAGATTTCTTCCTTAATGTCTCCATTAAGAAAAGCAGTCTTCACATCCATTTGCCATATCTCATAGTCATACCAAGCAGCTATGACAATAAGGATTCTTATGGGACTTGAACATTGCAACTGGTAAAAAGGTTTCATCATAGTCAACTCCTTGTCTTTGAGTATAACCTTTCGCCACCAATCGCGCCTTGTAGGTCAATACCTTACCATCAGGCCCAAGCTTTCTCTTGTAGATCCATTTACACCCTATTGGAACAATTCCATCGGGAGGATCTACTAAAGACCAAACTTGGTTTGTATGCATCGAATCTATTTCCGACTGCATAGCTTCAAGCCATAAATTTGAATCCGCATCAGAAATTGCTTCCTTGAAGTTTTCTTGGATCACATCCAACGTCGGGTTCATCTTGATCCCCTTCAAGAAGAAGACCATATCGAATAGGAGGTCTAGAAGTCCTCTCGGATCTTCTAGGTATAGGCGTGCCTATCAATGGTTCCTGAGGTGTAGGATCGTTATTTTGTATTTCGGGTTCTTCTCGAATTTCTTCGAGTTCCATCATCTCGCCTTTCTTATCCAATAAGAACTCCTTCTCCAAGAAGGTGGCATTCCTTGAAACAAACACCTTTGTTTCA
Source organism: Henckelia pumila (assembly GCF_033568475.1). Taxonomy (NCBI): domain Eukaryota; kingdom Viridiplantae; phylum Streptophyta; class Magnoliopsida; order Lamiales; family Gesneriaceae; genus Henckelia; species Henckelia pumila. The sequence continues at coordinate 6,718,104 of NC_133122.1, forward strand.
GCAGGATGATAGAAATAATATCCGATTGAATTCTTCGGATACCCTACAAAATAACATAAGGTGAATCGACTATCCAACTTATCTCCCACTGTCTTCTTCATGTAAGCAGGACATCCCCAAATCCTCAAGTACGAATACTTAGGAGCTTTGCCATTCCATAACTCGTATGGTGTTTTGTCCACTGCTTTAGTGTGGACGTTGTTCAACAACAGTACCTCCGTTTCAAGCGCATAGCCCCAAAACGAAGGTGGAAGCTCAGTGAAGCTCATCATGGATCGAACCATGTCCAACAAAGTTCGATTATGACGCTCCGATACACCATTCAGCTGTGGTGTCATAGGAGGAGTCCACTGAGAGAGAATCCCATTCTCTTTCAGATAGTCCAAAAACTCGGTACTTAAGTATTCTCCACCTCGATCCGATCGAAGTGCTTTAATACTTTTACCTAGCTTGTTTTCTATTTCAGCCTTGAATTCTTTGAACTTTTCAAATGCTTCAGACTTATATTTCATTAAATATAAATACCCATACCTTGAATAGTCATCAGTAAAGGTAATGAAGTAGGTGTGGCCATATTGAGTACCAATTCTAAATGGACCACAAACATCTGTATGGATCAAATCCAACAGATTTTGACTAAGCTCAGATTTCCCCTTAAAAGGAGATTTAGTCATTTTTCCTTTCAGGCAGGACTCACAAGTAGGTAGAGAGTTAATATCAGACATATCAAACATGCCCTCTCCCACTAGCTTGTTCATCCTCCTTGAGGAAATATGACCTAGCCTAGCATGCCAAAGGTTTGCCGGGTTTTGACTTTCGATTTTCCTTTTGTTTGTTATTGCCGGTTTATCAACATAATTTATTGGAACGTCTTTTAGTTTTAAGTTATATAGATCGTTTTCAAGTTGTCCATTTCCAATCAAACATTCATTCTTGTAAATATTGCAAATCCCATTCACAAAATTGCAAGAATAACCATCTCTATCAAGTATAGAAACAGAAATAATGTTTTTAATCAAATCTGGAACAAATAAAACATCTCTCAAAAGTAACTTAAAACCGTTCTGCAAATTTAAATAAACATCTCCCACAGCTTTAGCTTCAACTCTGGAACCATTTCCGAGCCTCAGCTGGGTCTCACCCATTCTAAGCTTGCAACTTCTTGTCATCACCTACAAATCATTGCAAATGTGAGATCCACATCCGGTATCCAATACCCAAGAAGTAGTATTAAGTGAAACATTTATTTCAATATAGAACATACCCTTCGTAGTTCGCAACTGCTCTAGATATTCCTTGCAGTTACGCTTCCAATGACCGGGCTTCTTGCAGTAATGGAAAACATCCTTGGACTTTTCCATGTTTGAAGCCTTTGTCTTGTACTTCTTCTCGGGTTCGATTTTCTTGTGTGGGGCAGAACGTTTCTTACCCTTTGTACTTGGCCCCTTCTTAGCAGAAGAAGAGGAGCCCACCAAGAAAGCCGGTTTATCCTTCTTTAAAGTGGATTCATATGTTACAAGCATATTGACCATCTCTTCAAGGGAGGCCTCTATCTTGTTCATATTGAAATTCACCACAAATCCATCAAACGAAGAAGGAAGAGATAGAAGTAGTAAGTCCACATTGAGTTCATGCTCCAACACCAAATCAAGGGTTACCAACTTCTGTATGAGCCAAATCACTCGTACCCCATGATCACGGACCAAAGTCCCTTCACGCATGCGACACGTCATTAGCTCTTTTACAGTAGCGAACCTTTCAGCTCTCGATTGAGCCCCAAAAAGTTCCTTGAGTTGTACGTGAATGTCAGCAGCATTCACGGTGTCCTCAAATCGCCTCTGGAGTTCATCAGACATCGAGGCTTGCATATAGCATTTGGCCTTGATATCATGGTCCCACCATGTATCAAGTTTGGCTAACTCTTCCGGACTTATGTCAGCTGGTGCTTCCTTTGGAGGAGATTTTTCTAACACGTAGAGCATCTTCTCCGAAGTCAAGACAATCTTCAACTTACGGAACCATTCCATATAGTTTGCGCCAGTCAATTTATTTTGTTCGAGGATCGAGAAAAGTAGATTACGTGAATTCATCTTTATGAAATATTGAAAAGAAACAGACAAATATCAGTGATTGATCCCTCTGATAGATTGCACTAGAAAATCTATCAGAATTTTCTACGAAGAGAATTAACGAATTTGATCTGTTAAACCAGACTGTAATTCAAAATTCACAGACTGGATTTTTCCCGAGCAGAGGGGAGGGGGGCGGCCACTGTTAGAGAAAAATACTAGGGTTTTCGAAAAATTGTGACCTGTTGTATCTAATTTTTGTACTGCAATAACTTATTTATAATGTAGGCCGCTAACAGCTTAGGGCCCATTAGTCATAAGTTCAAGCCCGACAAGCAAAGCCCGCATGTTCAGAAATTAATATAAAATTCATCATGACTCCGATTGATAAACCGATTTCACCAATGTGCACAGAAACCATTTCTGCACCTTTTAAAGTCAAGATAAGTTTTTCTGAATCCGAATTCAGTGATTTCCAAAAATGCCCTTCCCTATGTCATTTTAGGAAATCTTACTCCTCTACTCTTAAATAAGAAGTCCATTTTCTTTGTTCATTAAATTTAACTCTTTAAATTTAACTATCTCAACGGGGATTAAAAATCCATTACTCTGTGTGACCCTCAATGGTTCAGGGATACAGCTAGCCGTGGGCTCACAACTCCTTGTGACTCGGAACAACGATTTCCACTTGCCCATCGAATCATGGTAAGAGCGCCTAGCAACATCGCCCCATGATTCCCTAGGTATCACTGATAGTGCCTGCAAGAACCAATAGATTTTGGTTAGCGTACAGTACGGTCCCTTCATCCATATATCCCGATCGAATCAACAACCATTGGTAAATCGAGAGTCGTTCGAGATTTGATAACTATGCAATACATCTTGAAGATCAAATAGTGACATCGCATGTGTTACTAAGAAACCATTTCTTAAAACACATCATGTACTCTGGCCAGAGATTCGTCACACTAATATCTCCTCAGATCGCATAGGATATCCACACTCGCAAGTATGTGGTGAATCCTTGACAACAAAGCATCGACTCCTATATGTGTTGTAACTGTACCCAATCCCGACACCTGATGACCCCAATAGAGTCGGTAAACGATTCAAAGCACAGTACTAGCATATAGAGTCTCAATGATGTTTCAAGTAGTAAGGACTAATGGTGTACAACCAAAACCGTGGACTTTATCCACTCGATAAGTGATAACCACATGGAAAGTCCGGATAGGGTAGTTCGATCATTCATCATATGAATATCCATTTGCATGCTTCGAACATCTCTATGTTCCCTACCAATGAAACGTGGTACTCTGCATCGCAAATGCTAGTCTCAAACTCGAGCGATCCTTATCCTTATTATCGGATGGCTCAATCGACTAGGAACAGTTTAGAATATACAGTGACTATAAGATGTGTTTCATGATAGACATCCCCATGTTCTACCACATCTTACATACACTATAGTATATTCAAGGTCTTTATCAAAACAACAATAGTATATCACAATATAACAATATGAAGAAAGATAAAGTCATTGCCATTAATAAAAGTGTAAATTATATTAAACAAAAGATTGTTTATACAAAGAGTCATCAAAGCCCTTAGCCACAAGTTGGCTCACCGGGCACCCACTCTTTCACCTCCGAGTGTGAGGAGAATTTCTGTGAGCTTCGACGGCGGTTGACTTCTGCGCCGGTGTTGGCATTATCGTCAGGATCTGGAGGGTATGTAGTTTACACGGATGCTTCTCTTCAGGGGTTAGGGTGTGTCCTGACTCAGAATGGGCATGTGATCGCATACGCTTCTAGACAGCTGAAGCTTCACGAGGACAACTACCCAGTCCATGATTTGGAATTGGTAGCCATTGTGTTCGCTTTGAGGATCTGGCGTCATTATCTGTATGGCGAGAAATTTGAGATCTTCACCGACCATAAAAGTCTCAAGTATTTGTTCACTCAGGTGGAGTTGAACATGAGGCAGAGACGTTGGATGGACTTGCTTAAGGACTATGATTGCGAGATTAAGTACCATCCGAGAGCTGCTAATCTCACCGCTGATGCTTTGAGTCGCAAGGTGAGACTATCCGCACTTCAGACTTGTTCGATGTCTAGTGCGATCAGTGACTGTTGTACTTTAGGTTATACCTTCAAGCATAAGAAAGGTATGCAGAGTATCCAGATGTTTGCGATATTATCTAAGCAATCCTTGTATTCGCGGATCCGAGATGCTCAGATGTCTGATTCGAAGACCCAGCATTTAGCTCGTCTAGCTAACGAGGGTAGCTCGTCTGGATTTCATTATCAGTCAGATGGCTTTCTGTGTTTGTCTGGTAGGCTTGCGATTCCGCAGGATGAAGAGTTGCGAAAGGAGATTTTGTCTCAGGCACATCGCACTAAGTTGAGTATTCATCCTGGGAGCAACAAGATGTACAAGGATCTACGTACTCATTTCTGGTGGAAGGGAATGAAACGCAATGTTTATCAGTTTGTTTCAAGATGTTTGGTGTGTCAACAGGTCAAAGCAAAGCACCGACAACCTGGAGGATTGCTTCACAGTCTGCCTATTCCTGAATGGAAATGGGAGTTTATCACAATGGACTTTGTGACCCATTTGCCGGTATCCCCGAGGAACTGTGATGCTATCTGGGTTGTGGTGGACCGACTCACCAAGTCAGCGCATTTCATTGCCTATAGCCGAGAGTAATCTGTGGATCGCATGGCACGGATGTACATTCAGGAGATCGTCCGACTTCATGGAGTGCCTGTGAGCATTGTCAGCGATCGGGACCCCAGGTTTACTTCTAAATTCTGGGGGAGTGTTCAGCGTGCGATGGGTACTACTCTCAGTTTGAGTACATCCTATCATCCGGAGACTGATGGTCAGTCAGAGCGCACTATCCGTACTTTAGAGGATATGCTTAGAGCGTGCGTCATGGATTTTGGTTCAGCCTGGCAGGATCATTTGCCGTTGATCGAGTTCGCTTACAACAACAGCTATCATACTAGTATTGGGATGACACCTTTTGAGGCGTTGTATGGGCAACGTTGTCGTACTCCACTCTTCTGGGAAGAAGTGGGGGAGAGACAGGCTGAGGGACCGGAGTTTATCCAGCAGGCGATAGACATTGTTGATCAAATCAAGAAACGGATTAAGACTGCACAGGATCGTCAGGCCAGCTATGCTAATATCAAGCGTAGGTCTTTGCAGTTCGAGGTCGGGGAAAAAGTGTTTCTGAGAGTGTCACCTTTCCGCAAGATTCTCAGATTTGGCCTTAAGGGCAAGTTGTCTCCCAGATTTATCGGTCCGTTTGAGATCTTGGAGAGTATTGGCGATTTGGCTTATCGACTAGCTTTGCCACCGCATCTATCCAGTATTCACGACGTGTTCCATGTATCTCTGTTGCGACGGTATGTGGTGGATGAATCTCATATTCTGCAGCGGTCTGAGGTTCAGGTAGACAAGGATTTGACTTATGTTGAGAAACCTCTTCGTATCCTGGATTATAAGGATAAGGTTTTACGGAACAAAGTCATTCCTTTGCTTTTAGTTCAATGGCAGCGCCGAGGCACTGAGGAAGCTACTTGGGAGCTCGAAGACAGGATGCGTAAAGACCATCCAGAGTTGTTTTGATTTCATTCTTTAAGTTGTATTCAGTTGCAAACTATGTAAACGTTTGATTTGAAATAAAGAATGTTTCTGATTTCTGTATTTTGCATTCGGTACTTAAGATCTGATTTTCGAGGACGAAATATCTTAAGTGGGGGAGAATGTAGTAGCCCGTACCCTAATTGATTAATTAAAGGATTAATGCTAATTAATTTAATTGGGTATCGGACGGATCGGAAGCTCCGAAGGCACGATCGGAAGCTCCGAACAGGATCGGAAGCTCCGATGAGCGATCAGAGGCACCGATGATATTACGTCAGGCATGACGTGTGGTTGGATCGGAAGCTTCGATCACCCCTATCCAAAGTCATCAAGTGATATTTTGACATGTGGCAGATCAGGATCTTCGGAAAATCCGATGACAGGATCGGACGTTCCGATCGAGGTTCGGACGTTGCGATCAAGGATCGGAAGTTCCGATCGTTGTCTATAAATAGATGGCCGAGGCTTCACTTTCATTTGCCAATTCCGAGTTCTCCTTTCCATTCTAGTCCTTTTGGATCTGTTCTAGTCTTCTTAGGCTTGGTCCAGAGGTCGGCGAGGCGTTCGGTAGTCATAGCGGAGTTGTGCCCAAGTTCTGGAGGCATCGACATCAAAGGGCTAACGACGGACGAAGGTATAGCTTTTGCTTCCTATAAATATTTAGGAGTATGCAATAGCTTAGTTAAGGCTTTTAGAGCACTTTAATGATAGTAGTATCATTTGGCAGTGTAGAGCAGACTATAGGCGTGGACCTAGAGTTGGTAGAGCTTGCACTGTTTTGAGGTACGGAAGTACTGTTCGAGATATCCTGACTGAGTATGCATGTATTATGTGACTGCATGATTTATATGTCATGATATTATGCTGCATTCATTTGCATCTTGCTGTATCTCTTTCGAGATGTCAGTTAGTAGGGTTGTACCCTATCCTGTTAGTGGATGGACATCCATCGATTTGGGTCCGGTGTATCCACGGTTATCTCGGTATGGGAGCCACCTCCTGAAGCGACGGCACAGCGTGCTACATGCCAGGGTCCGGTCTGTCTCTGTTATCTGATCCATGACCTCGAGTCTATAGGGAGTTCACTTTGCATGCATGTATACTCATAATCTCGTACTGAGCGTTTTATGCTTACGTCTCGTACTCTGTATTTTCTGGACACCCTATTCCATGGGGCAGGTTTGCGATTGGACGAGGAGGGTGGATCCAGAAGGGGCTAGCCAGTGGTTGGCCAGGTGGAACTTCGCTTAGGTTTTATTACTGTTGTTTGGGTTTATACAGCTATTCGATTTGGTTGTATATTATTTGGATTAATTATAGATTCCTTTACTTGGGATTGTATATTATTTATGGTTTGTTTCCGCAGTTTCATTCTCATATCTGTTTAATTAAGTTAATTGCATGCATAAATTCTGTTTAGTAGGTGATCCGGGTAAGGGTCACTACAGATAGAGTATTTCTTGTCCAAGAGGCTATTTTCTTTGCAATCCCATCAACCAAACCACTATAATCTCCTTCCCTAATTCTGCTAGCGGCAAGAGGGATACCAAGGTACCTAAAAGGGAAGGATCCAATCTGGTATCCACTTAGCCGAATGATTTCACTACGCGCTGGCTCTTTGACAGCTGCCATGAATAGATTGGATTTCATTGCATTAGCACGGAGGCTAGCCATCTTCCCAAACTTACTAACACAATCCAGGATGATTTTTACACTTGGGACATCACCCTTCGACAGAATCAGCAAATCATCAGCATACACCAAGTGGGTGATGTTAAAGTGATCACACCTAGAGATCATTTCCATGCACAACACAAAGAGGAATGGGGACAAAGGATCTCCCTGACGGAGGCCTCTAGCACCTTTGAAGAATCCAAACAATTGTTCACCTAGTGAGATGGAGTAGGAGGTAGAGCTCACACATTCCATGATCCAAGCAATAAACGGAGGAGGAAAATTGAGGAAGCACAAAGTATCCCGTAGGAATTCCTAGTGAACCGTATCATATGCTTTTTGGAGGTCTATCTTTAAGATGCAACGGGGAGAGCCTCTCTTTCTAGCATAATGTTTCAGCATTTCTTGGGCCATGTGAATGTTTTCCACAATTGACCTACCTGGAACAAATGCTGCTTGAGCTTGACTAATCAAAGGCTCAATCACATCCACTAATCTATTAGTCAGAATCTTGGCAATGATTTTATAGAACACTGTACAGCACGATATTGGCCTGAATTCATTGACTGTAGTGGCATGGTCTGACTTTGGCACCAGCGCAATGGAAGCGTGGTTCCACTGTTTGAGTAACTTACCACTCCTAAAGAATTCCAGGACAGACGCAATAACATCACCTTCAACAGTGGACCAAGCCTTCTTAAATAAAGCAGCCCCGAAGCCATCTGGGCCAGAAGCTTTGTCATCCTCAATGTTGAACAGAGCACTCTTGACTTCCTCCACACTCACATCTCTAATTAATCCCTCCCAGCTGGCCTCCTTCACCTTCGGACCACGCGCGACAAGGGAAGTATCCAGGGTATCTCTCTCCAAACTCAAGCCCAACAAGGCCCGATAGAAATTCACAAATTCATCCGTTATTTCATTTTGATCCATGGATGTGGAACCATCTCTGAGAGTGAGGGCCACAATCTTATTTCTCTTGATGTTCCTTTTTATCATACCATGGAAGAATTTGGAGCATCTATCACTATGTTTGAGATACTCACATTTGGCCTTTTGGGAGAGAAACAAGCGCTCCGCTTCAAGAAGGAATTCTGCTTTTCTCCTAAGAGCCACAATTGAGTTGTCTATAACTCCAGAGTTAAGGGCAATAGATTGGGCCTCTGCAAGCTCCTCACTCGCACGCTTTGCTCGACTAGAAATATGACTGAAATGACGCTCATTAAGCTGTTTCAACACTCTTTTCATCCCATGTAGCTATTTCTTGAGGAGGAATTGTGTTGTGCCACCCCCACTAAACCACCAGTTGCTCCTGACTAACTGTAGAAATTCTGGGTGGGTAGCCCACATATTGAAGAATTTAAAAGGTGTTGCACGACGAGTGCTATCCCTGAAGATGGAAACCACACAACAAGTATGGTCCGAAAAGCAACCCGGTGCCACAAAGTCAGCAAATACATCCAAATTCGATTCACTCCAATGATGATTGACCATAACTCAATCAAGCTTAGAAGAAGCAGCCAGGCTAAACCAAGTGTAGCAGCAACCAACATGATTCACATCTGAAAGCTCCAACCGATTGATACAATTTCTCAGATCTGCCATATCTCTCGGGATGATAGGAATCCCCCAATATTCTCATGAGGGTATCTCACGCAGTTAAAGTCCCCTAACATGATCCAGGGGAGGGAAATATTCTCCCCATGGTTGATCAGAAAATCCCAAAGAGGCCTCCTAGCCACCACCGAATTCCTGCCATATATGAAAGAAGCTAAAAAGACTCTTTGAGAATAAAGGCACACAACTGAGACATGAATAACTTGATCAGACATACCAAGAATATCTAGCCTCACTTCCTCACTGTCCCACATAACAAGGATACGACTGTTCGTGCACAAATGAAAGTTGTGCATGAAAGACATACCAGGGAATTTGGTATCCATCATTCTATCCACAAGATTAACATTAACCTTTACTTCAAGTAACCCAAGGACGCTCAAGTTGTATTTTTTCAATACTCCTTGAACGTGCCTTTGTTTGAGGGGTTTATTGAAACCCCTCATGTTCCAACTAGCAATCTTCATGGTTGGTAAGAGACGACCTTAAGTCGCCTAGCCCTGATTTGTGCTTGGTTCAGTAGAAAGGACTTCGCTGTCATATTGGGAATCCATGTCCTAGGGTCCACCTCAATGTACTCAGTTAAGCTAGAGCTCGATCCTCCCGAGTTGCTAGGTCTCGACAACCGCTTAAGGTACTTGAGTTTCTTTTTCGTTTGTTTACTAACCACTTTTCAAAACTCTCTTCATCTCCATCACCTTCAAAGACTTCCACTACAAACTTTTCTTCCCCATTACTTCCCGGAATTTCTAACACAATGCCCTCATCTTCGGGCTCTTCCTCATCTTGCACAAGGGGTGGGCTATTATCAATGTCTAATCCATTATCCCCCGTGCCTTCACAAGCACCTTGGTCCTTGCGTAATGCTTCCTTACTCGGGCCACGGCCACCACCTGCAGGGCCACGGCCACCTCCTGCAGGGCCTCGGCCACGCCCTCTACCCCAAGGGGCACCACGCCAACCACCTCCCCCATGGCCTCCACCCCTAGGCCTACTCCGATCACGTTGCCCAGGCCCTCTAGATTTGCTACGAGGCTTAGTTAGGTCATCGCCATTTTGGTTCTTGGTGTGGGCAGCCCCTACGGGTGCTACTTCAACATTAGGGTTCTCAAACCATCGGCATTGCTCAAAAGAATGCCCCAGAGAATTACAGTTAGCACAATATTTTGGTTCTGTCTCATAAACAAATCTCAAGTTTGTCTTAATGCCATTAGGGAGTAGGAGAGGGTACTCATAAACTCTTGGTAGTGAGGAGTCCATCTCTATCAATAATCTAGCAAATAAGCTTTTGCCTTTAGACATCGTGAGGACATCCGTATGGATTGGTTTGCCAAGGACCGAGGCAATCTTGCAAAGTGCTTTGGCTGTCCAACAATCAGCAGGGAGTCCGTGTATTTGGACCCAAGAAGGCAACATTAACATATCCTCAACCCGGAAGAGGAAGCACGGGGGTAATTCTTTAAGGAACAAGTGCCTCCCATAAACGAGATATGGGCCACCCTCTAGCACCCTCTTTTTCTCTTCATCAGTATGGAAAAAGAACATAATCCATCCACTATCATGTAATTCAAATCTGGCTTTGCAGCCCCATTGTTT
>NC_133122.1:6736213-6738713 GCF_033568475.1 Henckelia pumila
CACGTGCGGCACGTAGCGCAAATGAGCGAGCCAAACTATGATTCTCACGGCACAATTTTTTTTTCTCTCAAGTTTTCATGCATAAATAATGCATCTAAGGCGTCGGATTCGTGCCACCATGAGTGCCCAAGTTGGGGGCACCGTGCGCACGGGAGGGCTGCCCCGTGCGGTACTTAGCGCAAACGAGCGAGCCAAACTATGATTCTCACGGCACAATGTTGTTTTCTCTCGAGTTTTCATGCATAAATAATGCATCTAAGGCGTCGGATTCGTGCCCCCATGAGTGCCCAAGTTGGGGTCACCGTGCGCACGGGCGGGCTGCCCCTTGCGGCATGTTGCGCAAATGAGCGAGCCAAACTTTGATTCTCATGGCACATTGTTGTTTTCTCTCGAGTTTTCATGCATAAATAATGCATCTAAGGCGTCGGATTCGTGCCACCATGATTGCCCAAGTTGGGGGCACCGTGCGGCACGTAGCGCAAACGAGCGAGTAAATTGATGATTCTCACGGCACAAATATTTATTTCCCTCGAGTTTCATGCATAAATAAGGCATGTTTGTGGTCGGATTCGCATTTGGCCCAAAAAAAAATTGTTTAAAAAAAGAAAAAATTTATTATGATTCCTCAGCCCAAAAACCCACTTTTCTTGAAACTTGGGTTTTTTCTCCTAAGTATACTATAGGGGGAGGAGGGTGTTTGGCCATGGGCTTGGTTGAGGTGTCGGGGCAATGCTTACCATTGCCTCCCATGCTCGTCCAACCTCTTGACAACCTTCCCCGATGGGGGCCCCTTCCGGCCGCCACTCCGGCGGGTTTTCCGGCCGGCAGCTGGCAGGGGCGTTTTTTCACCCCGAAGTCATTTCGCACCCCGTTTCTTGCTATATTGCATGCATGAGCTTTTTAGACATGCGGGTCGCGCTTGCGATTGATTTCCCACATCGTGTGAGTCCCTTTCTCTTTATTTGAGCACGGGTCGCGCTTGCGATTGATTTCCCACATATTCGTGTCCGAATATCTGTGCTTGCATATGAGGTTGAGAATAAGCTTGAAACTCCAATAAGGTTTGCATCCCCAAAAGAAGGGGTGGGTTAGATCGGTGGGGTTGTGAGTTCTTGCGCAAGACGTTTCGTGTGGGTTCGATCATGATATCTCGTGCTTGTGGCAAATGTTTGGATGCGTCCATGTGGACATTCTTAACCCCCCTGCAACCATCAAAGTCCCTTGGTTCAGGACGCATTGGGGCCGGAGATCACATTATGGTCATTGCTATTGTGGATCGGCGAGCGGCGAGAAATCGCATGTGTTCCTGTAAGGACCTGAAATTATTTATTGCGGATTAGCAAAATTGATTATTTTTTTATTTTGGAGATTTATTTGGGCCGGGACTGAATTGATTTAATTGGGAGTTTCAGGGACCAAAATGCAAAAATTGGATTTTTATACTATTTTATCCCTCCTAGTTGACTAAGCCCATACCCCCCCATACTCTCTTCCTCCCCTACTCTCTCTCTCTCGATTCCTCTCTCTCCCGGAAGCCATGGAAACCGTTTCTTCAAGCTTTCTTTTCGTTCGATTCGCACGATCCGACCGTTAGATTTCTTTTCCGAGTTGAGTTTCACGATCACCGCAACGAGAGCTTCATTTGGACGTAAGTTTTGCTACGATCTCTTGAACTTCGTTTTTTTTGGGTTGTTAGAATTTGATAATCTTGGAGTATGTTGTTCTTGAGCTAGCATAGATCGTGTATTCGAAGTCGAATCGGAAAAAGAACGAAGTTTGGATTTTATATGATTTTTGAAGTTAAATTCGAAAATGGGGTTGTGAGATTTTGTTGGATTTTGATGGTTTTTGATTTGTTTTGTTGATTGAGGAGTTGTTTTGGATGATTTGGGATTGTTGGTTGTTATCGGAGATTTTTGGTTTGACCGATTATAGCCGTTATGCCATCGGAATCGAGTTTGGATTATTGGTTGTTTTGTTTCGGTTTGACTTCCGGGTTTGATTGAATTGGTAGATTGTTACCGAATCCATATATTCTTCATTTTCAGATTGGATTGGAGTCTTGGAATTGGATTGAACTTGGAAGTTGAGTCTGTCGAGAATTGAAGACGGTATATTGATTGAATTTCCTTGTTATGAAGTTTTGTGATTCAATTGATTATTTATTTGAGTTCGTTATTATTTTAGATTTGAATCTTCGACGGACTCGAAAGGTAAAAGATGACTTTGAATTGAATGGGGTTGAATACTCGAGTTCGATTGATTCTCGAGCCCCGAAAATCACATACTACATGTTTATTTGCTTGTGTGAACTTGTTTGAGTATCTTGTTACACTTGCATTCATATTGAGCCGATTATTCAATTCGTTTGAATTTAGACGATTTAGAGAGCTATATTGAAGTGGGCTTAGATTTCGAGTTTTTCTAAGTACCAGAATACTTCTTATAGTTGCTCTGAAGTCTAGGGGTTGAGTTGAGCAACATCCACCCCGAATGGGTG
>NC_133122.1:6743713-6746213 GCF_033568475.1 Henckelia pumila
TTTGCAATGATCTTATAAAATACAGTACAGAACGAAATGAGCCTAAAATCAGATACTGTTGTAGCATGCTCAGATTTGGGCACTAAGGATATTGGTGCATGATTCCATTGTTTTATAAGCTTACCATTACTGAAGAATTCCATGACAGCAGCAATGATATCTCCACCAACTGTACCCCATGCTTTCTTAAAGAATGCAGCACCAAAGCCATCAGGCCCCGGGGCTTTGTCATCTTCAATGTTAGCCAAGGCACCCCTAATCTCATCCACACTAACCATCCTCGTCATCTCACCCCAAGAAGAGTCTGGAAGACTTGGCCCAAGGGGGATAATAGACTCATCCAAAGCTTCTGTATCAGTGGCAACCCCAAGGAGATTTCTATAAAATCCTACGAAATCCTCAGCAATTTCATTCGAGTTCACTGATATTGAACCATCTCTCAGTGTGAGGGCTACAATCTTATTACGCTTGATGTTCCTTTTTATCATACCATGAAAGAATTTCGAGCATCTATCACTGTGCTTAAGATACTCACACTTTGATTTTTGGGATAGGAACAGCCGCTCTGCCTCAAGAAGGAACTCTGCCTTCCTTCTCAATTCAACAATACTGTTATCCACACCATCCCCATTGAGAGCACGGTTTTGAGCTTCAACAATCTCCTCATTTGCATTCTTGGCCCGACTCGAAATATGGCTAAAATGCATGTCAATGAGTTGCTTTAGAACTCTTTTCATACCATTCAACTTCTTCTTAATGATGAACTGTGCAGTACCCCGCCCCCCCCCAACCATAGAACCAGTTATCACGAACAATCAATTGAATGTCTTGATGTGTTGCCCACATGTTAAAGAATTTAAAGGGAGAAGCCCTACGACTATGGTCTTTGAAGATGGTGATAACGCTGCAAGAATGATCTGAGAAGCATCCGGGGGTAACAAAATCCACAAACACATCCAGATTGGATTCGGTCCAATGATGGTTAACCATAACCCTATCAAGCTTAGACGAGACCGCCAGACTAAACCAAGTCAAGTAGCAGCCAACATGATTAGAATCTGAGAGTTCAAGTCTAGCAATACAATTCCTAAGATCTGCCATTTCCCTAGGGGCAACCGGAACTCCTCCCATTTTCTCATAGGGGTGCCTTACACAGTTAAAATCCCCCATCAGAATCCATGGCAAGTCAATTGCATCCCCTCTGCGAAGTAAAAAATCCCAAAGTGGTCTTCTGGCCACCATCGAGTTCCAGCCATACACAAAGGAGGCCTGGAAGATCCTATGTGTATGAAGACAACTGACTGTCACATGAATAATTTGATCAGTCATATCCAGCAAATCCAAGTGTAGCATCATAGGGTCCCACATAATCAAGATGCGGCTATTATCGCACAAGTGAAAATTGTGTAAGAAGGACATCCCCGGGAACTTAGTGTCCATCATACGATCCAAAAGATTAGGCTTAATCTTGACTTCAAGTAACCCAAGAATACTGAAGTTGAGTTTCTTCAACACTCCCTGAGCATTCTTCTGTTTGAGGGGCTTGCTAAGGCCCCTCACATTCCAACAAGCAATCTTCATGAGTGGCGATCGACGACCTTAAGTCGTCGAGCCTTGATTTGTGCTTTATTTAGTAAGAAAGTTCTCGCATTCATATTCAGTAACCAAGTCCTTGGGTTAACTTCAATGTACTCCATCATGTCAGAACTAGAACTTCCCGAGCTACATACCTTGGTTAATCGCTTGAGATACTTAATTGCTTTCTTGTTACGTTTACTCACTACTGTTTCGAAACCTTCCTCATCACTTCCGCCTTCAAAAAACTTCAACAGTGATCTTCCCATTCCCATTAGCATCTGGGACTTCAAAAATGATCCCATCCTCTTCAACACAATCATCTTGTTTGTTTCCCCCTTCTAGTTTGCCTTCACGAACAATATTATCCCCCGTGCCTTCAGTATCACCCAAAGTAGAAACCGGGGCTACAACACCTCCGGCTAGCCCACGGCCATCCCCACCAAATCCAGGCCCACGGCCTCCCCCCCAAAACCAGGCCCTCGGCCCATATTAGGTCCACGACCACCACGGCCTCCTTGGCCTCCACCACGAGGCCACATTCCGCCCCTTTGGCCAGGCCCTCTAGATCTACTATGATGCACTCGTTGATCCCCTACATCCTTTGTTTTGGTAGGATCTTCATTTGCATTTGCATCCTCACTAGCTGGCCCTTTGAACCATTGGCATTGCTCAAAGGAGTGTCCAAGGAATTACATTTGGAACAATATTTAGGCTCTGTTTCATAAACAAACCTTACATTTGTCAATATGCCATTAGGAAGCATGATTGGATATTCATAAATTCTTGGTTTCGAGGAATCCATCTCCACAAGGACCCGAGCAAACAAACTTTTACCTTTGGACATGGTAAGAATGTCTGTATGTATTGGCTTGCCGAGCACCGAGGCAATCTTACTCAATGCTTTCGTTGTCCAACAATCAGC
>NC_133122.1:6753713-6754852 GCF_033568475.1 Henckelia pumila
TTTGGTGAGCCGTTGTCACCAGGCGGAGGACACATTCAGCGGAACAGGTCTTTTCCCTTAGTCGAGGCCTGCTAAGTTCTTTGCGGGTCCCCGTGCCCAAACTTTCCAAGAAGTCTGGATCTTCTTCCATCCTCTGTTTCTGAGGTGTTTTTCGATTTGGTAATAAGGACAAGTGTGATCACTGTGGGAAGAACCATCCATCCGACAAGTGGCCGCAGAGCTTCTGGAGCTTGTTTTCCCGTTGTGGAGAGAGAACTGGTCATATCCGGAGGGATTGTCCCACAGTCTGGGGGAGGCGGTTCTGGATCTGGTTCATGATCGTGTTCTCAGGCCAACCATTCAGCAGATGTCGGGCAGGGACAGTCGCCTGGGAGTTCTCATTTTGAGGACACGAGCTTCTGGCCAAGTGATTTGCCCTGAGACATTTCAGGCTATGGAAGAGAATGAGAAAGTCATCGCAGGTACATTTTATGCTTTTATGGTATACCTTGCTCTTGTACTTATTGACACAGGTGCCAGTCTCAGTTCCTTCATTTCTGCACGTTTTGTTAAGAGGCATAAGTTTACCAAGCATTGCACTAGACGTAGTGATGTCTGTTTCTACTCCGACGGGTCCAATCTGCTTTGGCTAAGCGTCCTAGTGATGGGTTTCCCTTTAGAGTTCTGAAGGGAACATTCAGTTAGCGAATCTCATGGTTCCTGGCGAAGGACGACCTTGATTGCATACTGGTAATAGATGTGTTGACTACCTATCGAGCTTTCATGTGGACTGCTATCAGAGATTTGTACGCTTTCATCCGGAAGGGATTGAGAGTTTTGTTTTTCTATGGTGAGGGAGCGCGACCCCCGATGCCTTTGGTATCAGCTTTGAGAGCCTGTCGAGCTCTAGAGACTGGCGGGGAAGGCTACCTTATCTATGCAGTTGATTTGTCCGCTGAGAGTATTGGGATAGAGAGCATTCCTGTTGTGGATGAATTTCCAGATGTGTTTCCTTATGAGATTCCGGGTTTTCCTCCTGCTAGGGAAGTCGAGTTTGGCATAGAGTTGATGCCGGGTACTTCACCTATTTCTAGAGCACCGTATCGTCTGGCTCCGTCAGAGATGCGTGAGTTAATGAATCAGCTACAGGATCTTTTGGA
>NC_133122.1:6754952-6762452 GCF_033568475.1 Henckelia pumila
CATCGGTCTATTTGCCCCAATAACAAAGCGTCTTGCGCTACTTCGCGATCGACAATTTGGTGGTTTTTTGGTGTTTGCCATGCAGTGCCATGAGTCGACATGGCATGCTACCGTTGGTTTCTTGGGATCCTGCCAGTAGTCAATATAGCTTGTCTCAAAGATTAAGCCATGCATTCCGTGTAAGTAAAGACTAATTTCCAGACATGTGAAACTGCGAATAGCCTCATTAAATCAGTTATAGTTTGTTTGATGGTACCTGCACCTCGGTATAACCGTAGTAATTCTAGAGTTAATTACGTGCAACAAACCCTCGAATTTTGGAAGGGATTCATTTATTAGATAAAAGGTCGACACGGGCACTACCCGTTGCTGCGATGATTCATGATAACTCCGACGGATCGCACGGCCTATTTTGTGCTCGGCGACGGCATCATTCAAATTTTCTGTGTTGTATGTGAGGGGCCCAATCAACTTTTCATGGTAAGATAGTGGCTCTACTATGGTGGTGGACGGGTGAGCGGAGTATTAGGGTTCCGATTCCGGAGAAGGGAGCCTGAGAAACGGCTACCACACTCCAAGTAAGGCGAACAGGCGCGTAAATTACTCCAATCCTAACACGGGGTAGGTTGTGACAATAAATAACAATGCCGGGCTCTACGAGTCTTGACAATTGTAATGAGTACAATCTAAATCCCTTAAAGAGGATCCATTGGAGGGCAAGTCTGGTGCCAGCAGCCGCGGTACTGCCAGTGCTTTTAAGTTTATAGGATATTGGGGTGTCCAATAGCGATAATTATTTTAAGTTGTTTCAGTATAAAAATCTCGTAGTTGGACTTTGGGTTGGGATCGCCGGGTCCCACCGCTTTTGGTGTGCACCGGTCGACTCGTCCCTTCCCGCGCCCAGGCGATGCGCTCCTGGCCCTTAGCTGGCCGGGTCGTGCCTCCAGGGCGCTGTTACTTTGAAGCACAATTAGAGTCTGCTCAAAGAAAGCCTACGCTCCGAATAGCAATTAGCATGGGATTATCATTATAGGCATTATCGGTCCTATTACGTTGTGGCCTTCGGGATCGGATTAATATTTAACAGGGACAGTCGGGGTCATTCGTATTACATAGTCCATGAGGTGAAATACTTGGATTTATGAAAGACAAAACACAACTAGCGAAAAGCATTGAGCCAAGGATGTATTTCATTAATCAAGAATGAAAGTTGGGGGCTCGAAGACGATCCAGAATACCGTCCTAGTCTCAACCATAAACGATGCCCGACCAGGGATCGACGGATGTTACTTTATGGGACTTCCCAATGCGCCGGCACCTTATGACAAATAAAAGTCTATGGGTTCCGGGGGGAGTATGGTCACGACCACTACCCAAAGTCGCAACGGCTGAAACTTAAAAGGAATTGACGGAAGGTGCATCCACCAGGAGTAGAGCCTGCGGCTTAATTTGACCCCTTTTCAACACGGGGAAACATAACCAGGTCCAGACATAATAAGGATTGACAGACTGAGAGCTCTTTCTTTTTTTTTGATACATGAAACACACTTATCAATAGATGGTAAATAAAGAAGTACAAATACACCTGGGCATACCCAGGGCATCCGAAAATCAGTGTATCAACAACATAAAATCAAAATATTCTAAACTCAACCCATACAAAAATTGCCATACCCAACCCCAATTACCTTTTCATAATCAACCAGACAAACAAGAACATAGTATGGAGGCTAGCGTAGGCCAAATGTTCTTACGTGCATTCATAGAGAGTAGCCGAGTGCAGCCAAACCTTCATATCCAGCTGGGCTCGAAGATTGGCGCCATTCAAAGTCAACAACAGTAACTCTCGTAGCCGCCAAAATAGGAGTTAGAGGCTCAGGGGGCCACACGATCTGAGTGTAAAACCACAATAAATAGCACGAAGAGCAATAGCAGAGGGAAGATGGTCCAAAACGCACATTGCATGGTGATGATATGGAAAGTCAAAGTATCTGCCAAACAACCATGCAACAGGGACGTAACAACTACACTAGGCCATTAACCCAGGGACGTACAAAACTACACTGAGCATACTCGAGGAACTTACTAACTTACTCTGGGCATAGACCCCAGGAGACCAGAAAACATTCTAACAATAGGACCCAAAATGTCAAAGAAATAAAGCCAGAATGAGAGATAAAATCGTATGCTATGTTTACAGAGGCTAGTAAGAATGAGAGATCACTCAGCAAGCAAGTAGTACAATAGTATCAACTCATCCCCGCCTCAATCCATACAGCCAAGAGAGCTCTAGAAAATGTAAAAAGGAGCCATGCAGTAAATTCTAGAGACTTTAAGGCACGGTGAAATGTGGAATAATAATCTTTCTGATTGATAGCATCAATATCAGAACGTTCAACTTCAAAGAGATTGCTCGGTTCCGTGCCCCCCAATAAGTGGTAAAAGACTGTAGCTACTCCATTGCCTGGCAATCTCCTTTTTGGTTCATGCTTTGTGCCGGTGGGGTGGGGGTGCCCCTGGTAAAACCTGCGCATAAATCTAAGCAAACCCATCAAAGAACTAACCTGATATTGAATACCCAGCCAGTCCCACAATCAGGCCCAAATCCGTCTTGAAACCGTACACTCGAAGAATAAGTGTTGCACATCTTCAGTATGTGTTCCGCAAAACGCACAAGATTTGTCAGGGATATAAGGTTGCCGATCTTTGGTTAAGCATTTACCATGGGCAATAAGCCAAAAAATAATTCTATGTTTGGGAAGGATGTATGGTCTCCACACAATGGGCTTCCAAGGCCACCTCGGCCTATAAAGAAGCTGTTGTACAACTGAGCTAACCCATCTTTCTTGCCAAACCATATCTCCAACTGAGCAGCCGCCCCTTCCCAGTTACCAAACTTAAGGGCCAATTCATCCCGGATCTCCACTAATTTCTTAATTAGGCTGGTATCATATTTCATGATTGTCCAATCCATGACATTATCCCAGTAGTAGTGGTTAATCCCATTTTACCCACAGAGAATCTTTTTTCTTATGAATATCCCAAAAGCGTCTTTGCAAGAAACGTCTTTATTACAGATTCTCAGATCTCTAAGCCCCAACCCACCATCATTAATAGGAGAACAAACTTTACGCCAAGAGATAGGGGGTGCTTGCTAGTCCACATAAAGCTTCTACATGTCTTTTCAATCTTGTCTATTACCCCGCAAGAGATAGGCAAGATAGAAAGCCAGAAACATTCCACACCCTGTACAACCGATCGGATCAGTTCCAAACTTGCCTGCATAGGAAAGGGTATGTCTGGGCCAAGCAGCCACTTTCTTGGCGATGGTGTCCACCAACCCATTGTAGTCTCTCTCTGTCAATCGCCCTGTTGCCAAAGGGATTCCCAAGTAACGGAAGGGAAAGGAACCCTCTTGGTACCCACTCATCCTAATAATGTCCCTTCTAATTGGCTCCTTAACTGCTGCCAAGAAGATATTGGACTTCAAGGCATTTGCCCGAGGCCAGCTGTTTTCCCGAACTTGTCCACACAGTCCAATACAATTTTTACGCTTTGAGTTTCACCTTTAGCCAAGATTAATAAATCATCAGCATAAACAAGATGAGTAATACTCAATGCCTCACATCTAGGGTGAAATTGGAAGTCTGGCAGCCTAGATGCTTGCAATAGGGATCTCGAAAGCATTTCCATGCAAATGACAAAGAGAAGGGGGGAGAGGGGGTCACCCTGATGCAGGCCCCTCGCGCCCTTAAAGAATCCGTAAATTTCGCCCCCAAATGAAATAGAGAACAAGGTAGAACAAACACACTCCATAATCCAAGAAACAAATACAGGAGGGAAGTTAAGGAGCCGGAGAGAATCTCGTAAAAATTCCCAATGAACTATATCATAGGCTTTTTTGTAGATCAATCTTAAGAATACAACGTGGAGAGCCCCTTTTCCTTGCATAGTGTTTCAACATTTCCTGGTCCAAATGAATATTTTCCACTATAGAACGCCCAGGGATAAAGGCTGCCTGCACCGGGCTTATCAAAGGCTCAATCACTCTTCCCAATCTAGATGCCAAGATCTTTGATATGATCTTATACAATATAGTACAACACGAAATAGGCATAAAATCAGAGACAGAAGTAGCATGATCGGTCTTAGGGACTAGAGCAATTGACGCATGATTCCATTGTTTTAAAAGTTTTCCCACTCCTGAAAAATTCCGAAACCGCAGCAATGACATCCCCACCAACAGCGCCCAAGCTTTCTTAAAGAACGCAGCACCAAAGCCATCAGGCCCTAGGGCTTTGTCATCTTCAATGTTGCCCAATGCTCCAATGATTTCATCCACACTGACCACCCTAGTCAACTCATCCCAACAGGAATCTGGTAGAATGAGCCCAAGGGAAATAATTGATTCATCCAAAGCTTCTCTATCCGTGGCAACCCCAAGAAGGTTCCTATAATATCCCACAAATTCATCTGCAATCTCATTCGGATTCAGCGAAGTAGAACCATCTCTAAGGGTGAGAGCCACAATCTTATTACGTTTGATGTTTCGCTTGATCATGACCATGAAAGAATTTTGAACATCTATCCACTGTGCTTGAGGTACTCGCACTTAGCTTTTTGGGATAGGAATAATCTCTTAGCCTCAAGTAGGTGCTCCGCCCTCCTCCTCAACCTCAACAATATTGTTATCTACCCCATCTCCATTGAGAGCCCTACTTTGAGCTTCTACAAGCTTCTCATTAGCGATCTTAGAACGGCTCGAAATGTGGCTAAAGTGCATGTCATTGAGTTTGCTTAAGGACTCTTTTCATACCATTCATTTTTTTCTTGATGGCAAACTGCGCAGTGCCACCCCCTCCATAAAACTAGTTATCTCGAACAATCATTTGAAAGTCTTGATGAATCGTCCACATATTAAAGAATTTGAAGGGGGTAGCCCTACGACTATGATCTCTGAAGATGGTGATAACGCTGCAAGAGTGATCAGAGAAGACTCCAGGAGCAACAAAATCAACAAAAACATCCAAGTTGGAATTCAGTCCAATGGTGGTTAACCATAACTCTGTCCAATTTCGACGATACGGCCAAACTAAACCAGGTGAAGAAACACCCAACATGATTAACATCTGAGAGCTCTGGCAATACAGTTCCTAAGGTCTGCCATTTCCCCTAGGTGCAACCGGCACACCTCCCATTTTCTCATAAGGGTGGCCTAACACAGTTAAAATCACCCATCAGAATCCACGGAAGGTCAATATCATCTCCCCTACTAAGAAAAAAATCCCAAAGAGGTCTTCTGGCCACCATCGAGTTCCAACCATACACGAAGGTGGCCAGGAAAATCCTATGAGTATGAAGACAGCTGACTGTCACATGTATAAATTGATCAATCATCTCCAGAAGATCCAAGTGTACCATCTTAAAGTCCCACATGATCAAAATGCGGCTATTAGGACACACATGGAAGTTGTGTAAGAAGGACATCCCCGGGAAATTAGTGTCCATCATACGATCCAAAAGATTAGGCTTAATCTTGACTTCAAGTAACCCAAGAATACTCAAAATTGTGTTTGTTCAACACTCCCTGAGCATTCTTCTGTTTGAGGGGCTTGTTGAGGCCCCTCACATTCCAACATGCAATCTCCATGGGTGGTGATCGACGACTTTAAGTCGCCGGGCCCTGATTTGTGCATTGTTCAGTAGGAAAGATTTCGCAGTCATATTCGGTAACCAGGTTCTTGGGTTGACCTCAATGTACTCGGTCATGCTAGATCTGGAGCTCCCCGAGCTGCATCCCTTACTTAATCGCTTGAGATACTTCACTGCTTTCTTGGTGCGCTTGCTTACCACTGTTTCAAAGCCTTCGTTATCACTATCCCCTTCGAAAACTTCAACCACAATCTTCCCATTGCCATTCGCATCTGGTACTTCAAATATCACCCCATCCTCATCCAAATTCTCATCTAATTTTTCAACAGGCTGTTCATTGCAATTTTCCCCAGCCCTTTCCATTTCATTATCACTCGTGCCTTCAATAGTGCCCGGGTAAACCGTATTTCCATCCCCAGTAGGCCCATGATCACCACCAAAGGGGCCACGGCCTCTCCCTCTACCTTCAGGGCCATTGCGCCCTCCTCTATATCCATGTCCACCTCCTCGTGGCCTACTATTACCTCTTTTACCAGCCCCCCGAGATCTGCTACGAGGCTTATTTTGTCCTCCACAGGTTTTCTTACTATTAGGATTACCACCATCAAGATTAGCATCAACTAGTGGGGGCATGTACCAACGGCATTGCTCCAAACTATGGCCGAGAGAATTGCATTTTGAGCAATATTTAGGCTCTGTTTTCGTACACAAATCGTAGGGTAGTCAAAATGCCATTAGGAAGTAACAGTGGGTATTCGTAAATTCTTGGCTGAGACGAATCCATTTCAACCAAACACTCTAGCAAATAAACTTTTGCCTTTAGACATTGTGAGGACATCTATATGTATTGGCTTGCTAAGACCGAAGCAATTTTACTAAGAGCTTTGGTTGTCCAACAATCTGCGGGCAGACCATGGATTTGGACCCAAGATGGTAGCATTAGCATGTCTTCCACCCGAAAAAGGAAGCACAGAGGTAAGTCTTTGAGGAACAAGTGTCTCCTAAATACAAGATATGGGCCACCCTCCAGAACCCTCTTTTTCTCCTCTTCATTAGGGAAAAAAGAACATAATCCAACCGCTTTCATGTGTTTCAAACCTGACTTTACAGCCCCATTGACGTATAATTTCTTTCACCACATAACCACTTAGCTTTCTACCTACCACGCACCCAACAAGGCATGGTCCTAGGCTCTTCACATTTTCAATTTCATCAAAGGAGAGAGCAAATTTGTCCTTCGGTTGGCTGGACAAATTTTAGAAGACAATCTTCTTCTGGAAGCCTAGTTATCCCGAAATAGACTAGCAAAGGTAGTTTCTTTATTTTTTTCCATAAAATTGGACATGAGCTCTTGTGCACGTGGCTTCTCATATCCACTCGAAAAAGCACCATCAGTAGCCGAGTGCCCAGAAGTTTCAGTGCCCATTGTGGCACACAACCGGGAGCCAAAACTCCCACTAAATGCTCCCAACACCTCAATCACAAGAATCAGCAAGCGAGGGAGAAGAGCACACAGTGCACAATGATAAAGGGGTCAAGCCAGTTACCTCCAATAGCAAAGCAAATGGCTATATGGATTAAGTGATAGGTGGGCGATAGTAAGAGGCCCACAAGCAATCTAAGCACTCGAACAACCAAGCTCAAGAGAGAGGACTGGCCGAGCACCAATTAACAGCAGGGGAGCAATGTGCCAAAACGCAGCAAATCCCATGACAAGAAGCAATCCAAGCACTCCTCAAAAGCCGAGAATCCTGCAAACAAATTTGAGTAAGGCAGAACACAAACACTTGGTGGGCCGATAGTAAGAGGCCCACGAAAAAGCAGGGGCAAGAAGAATCAAACCCCAAA
>NC_133122.1:6777452-6792452 GCF_033568475.1 Henckelia pumila
AAACATACATTTTCATATTAAAATAATTATAATCTTGAATGGGTTTCAAAATCTTAAAATACTTGTTGAAAAACTTGCCTTGAATGAAGATCGAGAAGATCCGGAACCTCGGCAATGGACTAACCTTGGCGCAAATGGAATTTTGGAAGCTAAACTACTTTGGATTTGGGGAAGCCGATGGAACCAAGAAATGAAGAGGGAAGAAGAATGGAAGGAAAGAGAATGAATGGAAAAAAGTTGAGGTGAAGAGGGGGGTTGATAGAATAATGCGGTGGGGTTGAGCATGTAGTAGGAGGGGTAAACCATAGATTAATGAGGTGGGTAAATGGTAGATGGATGAGCTGACGTTTAATTAATAAATAACGTGTGTTGATTACTTAAAACACATTCAGGTCACACGTCTCTAAATGAACTGATAAAATATTTCATCTCTTGAAGATTAAAGAAAAATTATTACAATATTATACTTAAAATACTCGTAAAAATAATTCCTACGATCTCATTCATAGGTTAGCTTCGTTCCGTGAGTTCAGAATCAAACTCGCCCTGAAATGATTAGTTCAACCGAGAACGTTAAAACATTAAACACACAAATCATGAAATCATATACATAATCATAACTTAAAACAATTTAAAATATAAAACCATTAAATCAAGCATAACCTTTTAAATCATGAATAATAAAATGAAATAACTAATCATCATTTAACACAATAAAACATTTAAATTACAAAAGCATTTAAATAGCAATAACATTTAAATCATAAATAATCAAATTAAATAACTTAAAATTCAATTAAAATTTCTTTAATAAATCAAGAATAGTTTTATGGATTTTCTGGATATTACAATCTACCCTCCTTAAAAGAATTTCGTCCTCGAAATTTGACTGATCAATCTCCAAAAATATAAATTTTCCTCAACTAATCCATACAATCCCACACTTACATGTCTAATTTTCAATATTATTGTCTTATAAATCAACAATCTGCTGCGCACTCTGATAAAATAATATATCGCTCTTATTTGCAATTTTAACCTTATCAAACCAAAACACATATGTTTGAATCTGCCACGAATCCGCTTGATGATTTAATTTAGATCAAAACATATCTTTTCAAGTCGGCTGTGAATCTGATTTAAGACTTAATTCAGATCACCAAAATCCTCAAAATCTTCAGACACGTGATTCCTACTCCTAACACTAGCTAAAGGTCAAAGAAAACGATAACAAAACGGCTTGTTTTTTTTTTTCTTCTTTTGCCCTATAAATATGATCACAAAACAAATTTTAATCACACTCAGCTTACTCTTTCTCTCCCAAGATATTTCTCCAAGATTTCCAAGAAGAAGATGGGATTTTTAATGTTATTCATTGAAACCATCATGATTATCCTTCTCATGTACCTTGTATTTACCGGTGAATATCCACCCCAACTTTTTTATTTGTTCTTACAAGTGCTTGTACTCCTTGTCCTTCCATCATATTGTATTGTCGTATTAATAGAGCTTAATTAAACCCAATCAAATTCTCAAATTCATCTGCTAAAACTTAGCAATCACAGTATTAATTTTGAAAATAAGCTTGTTCCAGCAAACTTAACCTTGTAATACTCCAAAAGTAATTTCACATGTAAACAAATTTTCGTGTCACATCTTAATCCTAAATCATTCTTCTTATAGTCCAAAGAAACAATCACCGAGGAACATTATTTGTCAACGAATCTATTCCATACAACAAGAGTATACCAACAAAAATCAATTATCATCTTACATTCCTCATAGTAAAAGTATAACATCCAACAAAAAATAATCTTAATTTTAATGTCGAAAGAAGAAATTTTCATCAACAAATCATGTGCCCTTACGAAATCTTTTAATTCAAACAATAGTATCCCAAGTATACCGACTTAAATCTAAAAATGATCACTTAGTTTAGTAAAATAAAATCTTCCTATTAACCCAAATGAAAAAGTAATACCAATCTCAATTGATATTTTGGAACAACAAATCATTATTTTCCCAAAATACTCTTAATCAAGTCAAACTCATCACAATTCAAATCCAAAAATCCATCCAACATAGGAAAATTTTCTGTTGAAAATCACAGGTGATCATAACTGTAAGAGAAAACACAATTGAAATTTTTAAACATAGAACTTACAGTCATGGAGGCAGGAGCATTCGAGACCTTGGAGAGATTGCATGCACGAACTATCTCCCAGAGCCAATTGCTCTGATACCAACTGGAACGTCCCGTATTTCTCAAACATTAAATAAAATAGTTGCGGAAAAAGAGTGAGAAAATTTTTCTTTAATTTTTTAAAATATGCAAGGAGTGCATCGCCCTAGTACATCAACAAATCAAAATATGGAACACGGATGCAACCCTACATTTAAATCCATCTAAGATACGGCACGTCAAAACCTACTAATAACATTTGAAGAGAATAGGGGAAAATGAGTTCAATTAATTAACTACGTATGTAAAATACATTTGAAAATAATCAAAGAACTCACATAACAACATTAACTGAAATAAACATTTGAAAGACGAAACATTTGAAATCCTCAAAACTCGTCTTTAAAAGACTGACAATGAAAATAATTAAATCATTACTTTTAAACATCGTACAAAAAATATTGTAACAACATAACATAAATAAATATAAGTAAATCTTTTTGTTTTAAATACATCAGAGCTTTTGAACTATTGTGTCATGCAATGTCTTCGCTTCTTGGACTCTTCAGCCGTGCTACCAAAGCTTTTTAAATCAAAACTGCTAAACCATCTGCACCATTCAAGTATAGTGAGTCTAAAGGACTCAGCAAGATTAAAATATACATATCGATGTCATTATAGCTTCAAAATAATTTAAACTTAAAATGACTTGAACAGACCTAACATAATACCTTGAACTTGAAGAATTTTAACATAAACATCATGGAACTTTAAACTTAAAATCTTGAACATGAACTTCAAAACTTTTAAAAGATGCAAGAAACTTAAACATGGACATCGACTTACTTAACTTTAAATCTTGAAAGTATACCTCATGCATATTCTTAAAACTTTACCATTTCATTCTTAAATGAACGTTTACACATAACATCTAATGTAAATCATGCAATTTGAGCATACAATTATTCATGAACATAAACCATGAACATAACATAAAAACTTATCACTTTGGGGTGATGAATTATATGAAATTGTGACAACCGTCATAATGGGCACATTCATATTTTCTTGTTGATCAACAATCATATGGCATTATGCCTCATAACTTTCTTCATTCCTTTTCGGAGGCTCCTCCGGAGCTCATCCCGGAGGACCTAACCCGTACATTGAGCCGTATTTGGGAGGGCTACTCCGGAGCCCAAACCGGAGCACCGTTCCCGTATTGCCACCACAAAGACACATAAGACATCAAAATATTTTCATGCATCGACATATTATATCTTCATAATTCAACATAGCATTATTCATTCATGCTTCATCATTTTCATTTCATCAACATATCATTTCATCCATCATGAAGCATCACTGAAACATCATAATTTCCATCTTAACTTTTGTTTCATGAACATAAAACTTTACTCGATAACTTCGTGCATGTAATAAATGATAAAAATCATACTTTCATATTGAACATAGGTTTCATGAAAGAAACTTAGACATGTACATGCACCACATAACGTAATCGATCCACGTAAGTCGTTCTTGTCGTTCTTGACTTAAAACTTGAAAATTTTTGCATAAAAACTCTTAAATGTATTTGAGAAGCCTTAAAAGATCATAAACATTAATTTAAGACCCTAAAATAACATAAAAAGAACTTGAAATTCGAAGGTTAGGCGCGGCCGCTCCATTATCGGCGCGGGAGCACTTAACCTGTGCAGATGGGTCTTCTTACTCGCTCTGAAACTCTATTGTGAAGCCGGAATTTGAAAAAGTGGTAAACAAGAAAGTTGTAGCTCAGGATCTTGGCTTTGTAATGCCGAAGACCTCACCTAAATTGGAGTTTTCAGTAAAAAGTTATGCTCATTCGCACCCGATGTGTTAGTGCCGGGAATTCAAAACACTTGACACACTTTGGGGTGATTTTGACCAATCTTTCAAAATGATTTTGATAAAACTCAAAACATCAAAGTTGTAGATAAATAAGCTAGCTTTCAAACAAAATTAGCCTCATATCATTTGGATCACTACACTAATTTTTATCCTCAAAATCATAACAAGTATCGGTAATCCAGTGCCACCAAACACAACTTCAACACTTCAAACTTCAAACATAAACTTCTTTTACCCAAAATCCTAACTACATAAATCATCAAACCTCATCTTCTTGTAATTGAAAATGGATTAACTAACTTCAAAACACTAAAATATTAAATGATTTTTCTTCAAAACTTTTAAACCGTAAATACTATCAAAATTTCTCAACTTCTTCAAAATCTCAAAAATTCATTTTCTTTCAATTAAACATCAATTTCTCACCTTTAAAACTGTCAATAACATCATAATCTTCAAAGATTCATTATTTTCTACACATCTATCAAAAACTTGTCAAGAACGACCACGTTTCATAATTTCAACAATTCATAACTTGACACTCGTAATTTCATGCTTCTTCAAAATTATAAACCATTAAAACATGCACATAAACATACATTTTCATATTATAATAATTATAATCTTGAATGGGTTTCAAAATCTTAAAATACTTGTTGAAAAACTTGCCTTGAATGAAGATCGAGAAGATTCGGAACCTCGGCAATGGACTAACCTTGGCGCAAATGGAATTTTGGAAACTAAACTACTTTGGATTTGGGGAAGCCGATGGAACCAAGAAATGAAGAGGGAAGAAGAATGGAAGGAAAGAGAATGAATGGGAAAAAGTTGACGTGAAGAGGGGGGTTGATAGAATAATGTGGTGGGGTTGAGCATGTAGTAGGAGGGGGAAACCATAGATTAATGAGGTGGGTAAATGGTAGATGGATGAGCTGACGTTTAATTAATAAATAACGTGTGTTGATTACTTAAAACACATTCAGGTCACACGTCTCGAAATGAACTGATAAAATATTCCACCTCTTGAAGATTAAAGTAAAATTATTCCAATATTATACTTAAAATACTCGTAAAAATAATTCCTACGATCTCATTCATAGGTTAGCTTCGTTCCGTGAGTTCAGAATCAAACTCGCCCTGAAATGATTAGTTCAACCGAGAACGTTAAAACATTAAACACACAAATCATGAAATCATATACATAATCATAACTTAAACAATTTAAAATATAAAACCATTAAATCAAGCATAACCTTTTAAATCATGAATAATAAAATGAAATAACTAAAATCATTTAACACAATAAAACATTTAAATGACAAAAGCAATTAAATAGCAATAACATTTAAATCATAAATAATCAAATGAAATTACTTAAAATTCAATTAAAATTTCTTTAATAAATCAAGAATAGTTTTATGGATTTTCTGGATATTACAATCTACCCTCCTTAAAAGAATTTCGTCCTAGAAATTTGACTGATCAATCTCCAAAAATATAAATTTTCCTCAACTAATCCATACAATCCCACACTTACATGTCTAATTTCCAATATTATTGTCTTATAAATCAACAATCTGCTGCGCACTCTGATAAAATAATATATCGCTCTTATTTGCAATTTTAGCCTTATCAAACCAAAACACATATGTTTGAATCTGCCACGAATCCGCTTGATGATTTAATTTAGATCGAAACATATCTTTTCAAGTCGGCTGTGAATCTGCTTTAAGACTTAATTCAGATCACCAAAATCCTCAAAATATTCAGACACGTGATTCCTACTCCTAACGCTAGCTAAAGGTCAAAGAAAACGGTAACAAAATGGCTTGTTTTTTTTCTTCTTTTGCCCTATAAATATGATCACAAAACAAATTTTAATCACACTCAACTTACTCTTTCTCTCCTAAGTTATTTCTCCAAGATTTCCAAGAAGAAGATGGGATTTTTAATGTTATTCATTGAAACCATCATGATTATCCTTCTCATGTACCTTGTATTTACCGGTGAATATCCACCCCAACTTTTTTATTTGTTCTTACAAATGCTTGTACTCCTTGTCCTTCCATTATATTGTATTATCGTAATAATAGAGCTTAATTAAACCCAATCAAATTCTCAAATTCATCTGTTAAAACTTAGCATTCACAGTATTAATTTTTAAAATAAGTTTGTTCCAGCAAACTTAACCTTGTAATACTCCAAAAGTAATTTCACATGTAAACAAATTTTCGTGTCACATCTTAATCCTAAATCATTCTTCTTATAGTCCAAAGAAACAATCACCGAGGAACATTATTTGTCAACGAATCTATTTCATACAACAAGAGTATACCAACAAAAATCAATTATCATCTTACATTCCTCATAGAATAAGTATAACATCGAACAGAAAATAATCTTAATTTTAATGTCGAAAGAAGAAATTTTCATCAACAAATCATGTGCCCTTACGAAATCTTTTAATCCAAACAATAGTATCCCAAGTATACCGACTTAAATCTAAAAATGATCACTTAGTTTAGTAAAATAAAATCTTCCTATTAACCCAAATGAAAAAGTAATACCAATCTCAATTGATATTTTGGAACAACAAATCATTATTTTCCCAAGATACTCTTAATCAAGTCAAACTCATCACAATTCAAATCCAAAAATCCATCCAACATAGGAAAATTTTCTGTTGAAAATCACAGGTGATCATAACTGTAAGAGAAAACACAATTGAAATTTTTAAACATAGAACTTACAGTCATGGAGGCAGAAGCATTCGAGTCCTTGGCGAGATTGCATGCCTGAACTATCTCCCAGAGCCAATTGCTCTGATACCAACTGGAACGTCCTGTATTTCTCAAAAATTAAATAAAGAAGTTGCGGAAAAAGAGTGAGAAATTTTTTTTTTTAATTTTTTAAACTATGCAGGGAGTGCATCGCCCTAGTACATCAACAAATCAAAATATGGAACACAGATGCAACCCTACATTTAAATCCATCTAAGATACGGCACGTCAAAACCTACTAATAACATTTGAAGAGGATAGGGGAAAGTGAGTTCAATTAATTAACTATGTATATAAAATACATTTGAAAATAATCAAAGAACTCACATAACAACATTAACTGAAATAAACATTTGAAAGACGAAACATTTGAAATCCTCAAAACTCGTCTTTAAAAGACTGATAATGAAAATAATTAAATCATTACTTTTAAACATCGTACATAAAATATTGTAACAACATAACATAAATAAATATAAGTAAATCTTTTTGTTTTAAATATATCAGAGCTTTTGAACTATTGTGTCATGCAATGTATTCGCCTCTTGGACTCTTCAGCCGTGCTACCAAAGCTTTTTAAATCAAAACTGCTAAACCATCTGCATCATTCATGTATAGTGAGTCTAAAGGACTCAGCAAGATTAAAATATACATATCGATGTCATTATAGCTTCAAAATAATTTAAACTTAAAATGACTTGAACATACCTAACATAATACCTTGAACTTGAAGAATTTTAACATAAACATCATGGAACTTTAAACTTAAAATCTTGAACATAAACTTCAAAACTTTTAAAAGATGCAAGAAACTTAAACATGGACATCAACTTACTTAACTTTAAATCTTGAAAGTATACCTCATGCATATTCTTAAAACTTTACCATTTCATTCTTAAATGAACGTTTACACATAACATCTAATGTAAATCATGCAATTTGAGCATACAATTATTCATGAACATAAACCATGAACATAACATAAAAACTTATCACTTTGGGGTGATGAATTATGTGAAATTGTGGCAACCGTCATAATGAGCACATTCATCTTTTCTTGTTGATCAACAATCATATGGCATTACGCCTCATAAATTTCGTTCAGTCCTTTTCGGAGGCTCCTCCGGAGCTCATCCCGGAGGACCTAACCCGTACATTGAGCCGTATTTTGGAGGGCTACTCCGGAGCCCAAACCGGAGCACCGTTCCCGTATTGCCACCACAAAGACACATAAGACATCAAAATATTTTCATGCATCAACATATTATATCTTCATAATTCAACATAGCATTATTCATTCATGCTTCATCATTTTCATTTCATCAACATATCATTTCATCCATCATGAAGCATCATTGAAACATCATAATTTCCATCTTAACTTTTGTTTCATGAACATAAAACTTTACTCGATAACTTCGTGCATGTAATAAATGATAAAAATCATACTTTCATATTGAACATAGGTTTCATGAAAGAAACTTAGACATGTACATGCACCACATAACGTAATCGATCCACGTAAGTCGTTCTTGTCGTTCTTGACTTAAAACTTGAAAATTTTTGCATAAAAACTCTTAAATATATTTTAGAAGCCTTAAAAGATCATAAACATTAATTTAAGACCCTAAAAATAACATAAAAAGAACTTGAAATTCGAAGGATAGGCGCGGCCGCTCCATTATCGGCGAGGGAGCGCTCAACCTGCGCAGATGGGTCTTTTTACTCGCTCTGAAACTCTATTTTGAAGCCGGAATTTGAAAAAGTGGTAAACATGAAAGTTGTAGCTCTGGATCTTGGCTTCGTAATGCCGAAGACCTCACCTAAATTGGAGTTTTCAGTAAAACGTTATGCTCATTCGCACCAGATGTGTTAGTGCCAGGAATTCAAAACACTCGACACACTTTGGGGTGATTTT
The DNA here is from genome assembly GCF_033568475.1 of Henckelia pumila. Taxonomy (NCBI): domain Eukaryota; kingdom Viridiplantae; phylum Streptophyta; class Magnoliopsida; order Lamiales; family Gesneriaceae; genus Henckelia; species Henckelia pumila. Next base: position 6,786,226 of record NC_133122.1, read on the forward strand.
GACCAATCTTCCGAAATGATTTTGATAAAATTCAAAACATAAAAGTTGTAGATAAATAAGCTAGCTTTCAAACAGAATTGGCCTCATATCATTTGGATCAATACACTAATTTTTATCCTCAAAATCATAACAAGAATCGGTAATCCAGTGCCACCAAACACAACTTCAACACTTTAAACTTCAAACATAAACTTCTTTTACCCAAAATCCTAACTACATAAATCATCAAAACTCATCTTCTTGTAATTGAAAATGGATTAACTAACTTCAAAACACTAAAATATTAAATGATTTTGCTTCAAAACTTTTAAATCGTAAATACTATCAAAATTTCTCAACTTCTTCAAAATCTCAAAAATTCATTTTCTTTCAATTAAACATCAATTTCTCACCTTTAAAACTTTCAATAACATCATAATCATCAAAGATTCATTATTTTCTACACATCTATAAAAAACTTGTCAAGAACGACCACGTTTCACAATTTCAACAATTCATAACTTGACACTCGTAATTTCATGCTTCTTCAAAATCATAAACCATTAAAACATGCACATAACCATACATTTTCATATTAAAATAATTATAATCTTGAATGGGTTTCAAAATCTTAAAATACTTGTTGAGAAACTTGCCTTGAATGAAGATCGAGAAGATCCGGAACCTCGGCAACGGACTAACCTTGGCGCAAATGGAATTTTGGAAGCTAAACTAATTTGTATTTGGGGAAGCCGATGGAACCAAGAAATGAAGAGGGAAGAAGAATGGAAGGAAAGAGAATGAATGGGAAAAAGTTGACGTGAAGAGGGGGGATGATAGAATAATGCGGTGGGGTTGAGCATGTAGTAGGAGGGGAAAACCATAGATTAATGAGGTGGGTAAATGGTAGATGGATGAGATGACGTTTAATTAATAAATAACGTGTGTTGATTACTTAAAACACATTCAGGTAACACGTCTCGAAATGAACTGATAAAATATTCCACCTCTTAAAGATTAAAGTAAAATTATTACAATATTATACTTAAAATACTCGTAAAAATAATTTCTACGATCTCATTCAGAGGTTAGCTTCGTTCCGTGAGTTCAGAATCAAACTCGCCCTGAAATGATTAGTTCAACCGAGAACGTTAAAACATTAAACACACAAATCATGAAATCATATACATAATCATAACTTAAAACAATTTAAAATATAAAACCATTAAATCAAACATAACCTTTTAAATCATGAATAATAAAATGAAATAACTAAACATCATTTAACACAATAAAATATTTAAATGACAAAAGCATTTAAATAGCAATAACATTTAAATCATAAATAATCAAATTAAATAACTTAAAATTCAATTAAAATTTCTTTAATAAATCAAGAATAGTTTTATGGATTTTCTGGATATTACAATCTACCCTCCTTAAAAGAATTTCGTCCTCGAAATTTGACTGATCAATCTCCAAAAATATAAATTTTCCTCAACTAATCCATACAATCCCACGCTTACATGTCTAATTTCCAATATTATTGTCTTATAAATCAACAATCTGCTGCGCACTCTGATAAAATAATATATCGCTCTTATTTGCAATTTTAACCTTATCAAACCAAAACACATATGTTTGAATTTGCCACGCAAGCTAAAGGTCAAAGAAAACGGTAACAAAACGGCTTGTTTTTTTTCTTCTTTTGCCCTATAAATATGATCACAAAACAAATTTTAATCACACTCAACTTACTCTTTCTCTCCCAAGTTATTTCTCCAAGATTTCCAAGAAGAAGATGGGATTTTTAATGTTATTCATTGAAACCATCATGATTATCCTTCTCATGTACCTTGTATTAAAGGGATCATACGATTTGGATAAATATTCTTTTGACCGGTGAATATCCACCCCAACTTTTTTATTTGTTCTTACAAATGCTTGTACTCCTTGTCCTTCCATTATATTGTATTGTCGTAATAATAGAGCTTAATTAAACCCAATAAAATTCTCAAATTCATCTGTTAAAACTTAGCATTCACAGTATTAATTTTGAAAATAAGCTTGTTCCAGCAAACTTAACCTTGTAATACTCCAAAAGTAATTTCACATGTAAACAAATTTTCGTGTCACATCTTAATCCTAAATCATTCTTCTTATAGTCCAAAGAAACAATCACCGAGGAACATTATTTGTCAACGAATCTATTCCATACAACAAGAGTATACCAACAAAAATCAATTATCATCTTACATTTCTCATAGTAAAAGTATAACATCCAACAGAAAATAATCTTAATTTTAATGTCGAAAGAAGAAATTTTCATCAACAAATCATGTGCCCTTACGAAATCTTTTAATCCAAACAATAGTATCCCAAGTATACCGACTTAAATCTAAAAATGATCACTTAGTTTAGTAAAATAAAATCTTCCTATTAACCCAAATGAAAAAGTAATACCAATCTCAATTGATATTTTGGAACAACAAATCATTATTTTCCCAAGATACTCTTAATCAAGTCAAACTCATCACAATTCAAATCCAAAAGTCCATCCAACATAGGAAAATTTTCTGTTGAAAATCACAGGTGATCATAACTGTAAGAGAAAACACAATTGAAATTTTTAAACATAGAACTTACAGTCATGGAGGCAGGAGCATTCGAGTCCTTGGCGAGATTTCATGCACGAACTATCTCCCAGAGCCAATTGCTCTGATACCAACTGGAACGTCCCATATTTCTCAAATATTAAATAAAATAGTTGCGGAAAAAGAGTGAGAAAATTTTTCTTTATTTTTTTAAACTATGCAGGGAGTGCATCGCCCTAGTACATCAACAAATCAAAATATGGAACACGGATGCAACCCTACATTTAAATCCATCTAAGATACGGCACGTCAAAACCTACTAATAACATTTGAATAGGATAGGGGAAAGTGAGTTCAATTAATTAACTATGTATATAAAATACATTTGAAAATAATCAAAGAACTCACATAACAACATTAACTGAAATAAACATTTGAAAGACGAAACATTTGAAATCCTCAAAACTCGTCTTTAAAAGACTGACAATGAAAATAATTAAATCATTACTTTTAAACATCGTACATAAAATATTGTAACAACATAACATAAATAAATATAAGTAAATCTTTTTGTTTTAAATACATCAGAGCTTTTGAACTATTGTGTCATGCAATGTCTTCGCCTCTTGGACTCTTCAGCCGTGCTACCAAAGCTTTTTAAATCAAAACTGCTAAACCATCTGCACCATTCAAGTATAGTGAGTCTAAAGGACTCAGCAAGATTAAAATATACATATCGATGTCATTATAGCCTCAAAATAATTTAAACTTAAAATGACTTGAACATACCTAACATGATACCTTGAACTTGAAGAATTTTAACATAAACATCATGGAACTTTAAACTTAAAATCTTGAACATGAACTTCAAAACTTTTAAAAGATGCAAGAAACTTAAACTTGGACATCAACTTACTTAAATTTAAATCTTGAAAGTATACCTCATGCATATTCTCAAAACTTTACCATTTCATTCTTAAATGAACGTTTACACATAACATCTAATGTAAATCATGCAATTTGAGCATACAATTATTCATGAACATAAACCATGAACATAACATAAAAACTTATCACTTTGGGGTGATGAATTATGTGAAATTGTGGCAACCGTCATAATGGGCACATTCATCTTTTCTTGTTGATCAACAATCATATGGCATTACGCATCATAACTTTCGTTCATTCCTTTACGGAGGCTCCTCCGGAGCTCATCCCAGAGGACCTAACCCGTACATTGAGCCGTATTTGGGAGGGCTACTCCGGAGCCCAAACCGGAACACCGTTCCCGTATTGCCACCACAAAGACACATAAGACATCAAAATATTTTCATGCATCAACATATTATATCTTCATAATTCAACATAGCATTATTCATTCATGCTTCATCATTTTCATTTCATCAACATATCATTTCATCCATCATGAAGCATCATTGTAACATCATAATTTCCATCTTAACTTTTGTTTCATGAACATAAAACTTTACTCGATAACTTCGTGCATGTAATAAATGATAAAAATCATACTTTCATATTGAACATAGGTTTCATGAAAGAAACTTAGACATGTACATGCACCACATAACGTAATCGATCCACGTAAGTTGTTCTTGTCGTTCTTGACTTAAAACTTGAAAAATTTTGCATAAAAACTCTTAAATATATTTTAGAAGCCTTAAAAGATCATAAACATTAATTTAAGACCCTAAAATAACATAAAAAGAACTTGAAATTCGAAGTTTAGGCGCGGCCGCTCCATTATCAGCGAGGGAGCGCTTAACCTGCGCAGATGGGTCTTCGTACTCGCTCTGAAACTCTATTTTGAAGCCGGAATTTGAAAAATTGGTATACATGAAAGTTGTAGCTCTGGATCTTTGCTTTGTAATGCCGAAGACCTCACCTAAATTGCAGTTTTCAGTAAAACGTTATGCTCATTTGCACCAGATGTGTTAGTGCCGGGAATTCAAAACACTCGGCATACTTTGGGATGATTTTGACCAATCTTACAAAATGATTTTGATAAAACTCAAAACATCAAAGTTGTAGATAAATAAGCTTTCTTTCAAATAGAATTGGCCTCATATCATTTGGATTAATACACTAATTTTTATCCTCAAAATCATAACAAGTATCGGTAATCCAGTGCCACCAAACACAACTTCAACACTTCAAACTTCAAACATAAACTTCTTTTACCCAAAATCCTAACTACATAAATCATCAAACCTAATCTTCTTGTAATTGAAAATGGATTAACTAAATTCAAAACACTAAAATATTAAATGATTTTGCTTCAAAACTTTTAAACCGTAAATACTATCAAAATTTCTCAACTTCTTCAAAATCTCAAAAATTCATTTTCTTTCAATTAAACATCAATTTCTCACCTTTAAAACTTTCAATAACATCATAATCTTCAAAGATTCATTATTTTCTACACATCTATCAAAAACTTGTCAAGAACGACCACGTTTCACAATTTCAACAATTCATAACTTGACACTCGTAATTTCATGCTTCTTCAAAATCATAAATCATTAAAACATGCACATAAACATACATTTTCATATTAAAATAATTATAATCTTGAATGGGTTTCAAAATCTTAAAATACTTGTTGAAAAACTTGCCTTGAATGTTGATCGAGAAGATCCGGAACCTCGGCAATGGACTAACCTTGGCGCAAATGGAATTTTTGAAGCTAAACTACTTTGGATTTGGGGAAGCCGATGGAACCAAGAAATGAAGAGGGAAGAAGAATGGAAGGAAAGAGAATGAATGGGAAAAAGTTGACGTGAAGAGGGGGGATGATAGAATAATGCGGTTGGGTTGAGCATATAGTAGGAGGTGGAAACCATAGATTAATGAGGTGGGTAAATGGTAGATGGATGAGCTGATGTTTAATTAATAAATAACGTGTGTTGATTACTTAAAACACATTCAGGTCACACGTCTCGAAATGAACTGATAAAATATTCCACCTCTTGAAGATTAAAGTAAAATTATTACAATATTATACTTAAAATACTCGTAAAAATAATTCCTACGATCTCATTCATAGATTAGCTTCGTTCCGTGAGTTCAGAATCAAACTCGCTCTGAAATGATTAGTTCAACCAAGAACGTTAAAACATTAAACACACAAATCATGAAATCATATACATAATCATAACTTAAAACAATTTAAAATATAAAACCATTAAATCAAGCATAACCTTTTAAATCATGAATAATAAAATGAAATAACTAAACATCATTTAACACAATAAAACATTTAAATGACAAAAGCATTTAAATAGCAATAACATTTAAATCATAAATAATCAAATGAAATAACTTAAAATTCAATTAAAATTTCTTTAATAAATCAAGAATAGTTTTATGGATTTTCTGGATATTACAATCTACCCTCCTTAAAAGAATTTCGTCCTCGAAATTTGACTAATCAATCTCCAAAAATATAAATTTTCCTCAACTAATCCATACAATCCCACACTTACATGTCTAATTTCCAATATTATTGTCTTATAAATCAACAATCTGCTGCGCACTCTAATAAAATAATATATCGCTCTTATTTGCAATTTTAACCTTATCAAACCAAAACACATATGTTTGAATCTGCCACGAATCCTCTTGATGATTTAATTT
>NC_133122.1:6804952-6809952 GCF_033568475.1 Henckelia pumila
CTCTCTATTTCTAGTCATATTCGAGCTGTTCTAGTCTTCTTAGGCTTGGTCCGGAGGTCGGAGAGGCGTTCGATAGTCGTAGCGGAGTTGTGCCCAAGTTCTGGAGGCATCGACATCAAAGGGCTAACGACGGACGAAGGTATAGCTTTTGCTTCCTATAAATATTTAGGAGTATGCAATAGCTTAGTTAAGGATTTTAGAGCACTTTAATGATAGTAGTATCATTTCGCTGTGTAGGCGGACTTTAGGCTTGGACTTAGAGCTGGTAGTGCCTACCTGGTATTTGAGGTACGAAAGTACTGTTCGAGATATCCTGACTGAGTATGCATGTATTATATGACTGCATGATTTATATGCCATGATATTATGCTGCATTCATTTGCATCTTGCTGTATCTCCTTCGAGATGTCTGTAGTAGGGTTGTACCCTATCCTGTTAGTGGATGGACTTCCATCGATTTGGGTCCGGCGTATCCACAGTTATCTCGGTATGGGAGCCACCTCCTGAAGCGACGGCACAGCGTGCTATATACCAGGGCCCGGTCTGTCTCTGTTATCTGATCTTTGACCTCGAGTCTATAGGGAGTTCACTTTGCATGCATGTATACTCATACTCTCGCACTGAGCTTTTATGCTCACGTCTCGTACTCTGTATTTTCTGGACACCCTATTCCATGGGGCAGGTTTGCGATTGGACGAGGAGGGTGGATCCAGGAGGGGCTAGTCAGTTGTTGGCCAGCTGGAGCTTCGTCTAGGCTTTATTACTGTTGTTTGGGTTTATACAGCTATTCGATTTGGTTTTATATTATTGGATAATTACAGATTCCTTTTCTTGGGATTGTATAATGTTATTGGTTTCCGCAGTTTTATTCTGATATCTGTTTTATTAAGTTAATTGCATGCATAAGTTCTGTTTAGTAGGTGATCCGGGTAAGGGTCACTACATTTATGGTATCAGAGCATGCAAAAGATTTCTTGGGATTTAGTCTCATCTTGAGGTATTTTTGTAGATGTCAAATCGTGACGACCAGAGTTCTCATGGCAGTGTTGGTGGGCGTTGGGGTGATGCCGACCGGGAGCCTCGTCGAGAACGGCGTCATCGTCACCATGACGACGAGCGTTTCACTGTGCGTCGATTCTTAGCTATGGGTCCTAAGCCCTTAGTTTGAGGTGAGTCTCCGGAGGATGCGGAGAACTGGTTAGACCGCATGGAGACGACTTTTCAGACTTTCCAATGCACCGATGAGCAGAAGGTGGAGACCCTTGGCTATCTTCTGGATGGGCGTGCGCGCAGGTGGTGGAGGTTTACTTCTGCACCTTTTGTTGCGGCGAGAGGAGTGGCCACCTGGGCCGAGTTCCGCACAGCTTTCCAAAAGTGGTATTTTCCTCCTGCACTCCGACAGTCGAAAGCAGGCGAGCTACTGAGTTTGCGACAGGGAACTATGTCTATTGATGAGTATCAGCAGAGGTTCTTTGATCTGCTATCCTATTGCCCCGAGATTGCTGATAGCTCAGGGATGAAGTATAATCTGTTCCTTCAGGGCCTTAACCCTGAGATCCATGACCGTGTGGCGGTTGGTGACGACATATCCTACGAGGGTTTGGTGAGCCATTGTCACCAGGCGGAGGACATCATTCGGCGGAACAGGTCTTTCTCCCAGTCGAGACCTGCTAGTTCTTTGGCCCCCCGTGCCCAGTCATTCAAGAAGTCCGGGTCTACTTCTTCCTCTGGTTCGGGAGGTGTTGTCCGTTTTGGTAAGAAGGACAAGTGTGATCACTGTGGGAAGAACCATCCATCCGACAAGTGCCGCAGAGCTTCTGGAGCTTGTTTCCGTTGTGGAGAGACTGGTCATATCCGGAGGGATTGTCCACAGTCTGGGGGAGGCGGTTCTGGATCTGGTTCAGGATCTGGTTCTCAGGCTACCGTACAGCAGAGGTCGCAGGGACAGTCTGCTGGGAGTTCTCATTTGAGGCCACGAGCTTCTGGCCAGGTGTTTGCCCTGAGACATGATCAGGCTGTGGAGGAGAATGAGAAAGTCATCGCAGGTACATTTATGCTTTATGGTATACCTGCTCTTGTACTTATTGACACTGGTGCATCTCATTCCTTCATTTCTGCACGTTTTGTTAAGAGGCATAAGTTACCATGCATTGCACTAGACGTAGTGATGTCTGTTTCTACTCCGACGGGCCAATCTGCTTTGGCTAAGCGTCTAGTGATGGGTTGCCCTTTAGAGTTCGAAGGGAACATTCTGTTAGCAAATCTCATGGTCCTGGTGATGGATGATTTTGATTGCATTCTGGGAATAGATGTGCTGACTACCTATCGAGCTTCAGTGGACTGCTATCAGATATTAGTACGCTTTCATCCGGAAGGGAGTGAGAGTTGGTTTTTCTATGGTGAGGGAGCGCGACCCCCGATGCCTTTGGTATCAGCTTTGAGAGCCTGTCGAGCTCTAGAGTCTGGCGGGGAAGGCTACCTTATCTATGCAGTTGATTTGTCCGCTGAGAGTATTGGGATAGAGAGCATTCCTATTGTGGATGAATTTCCAGATGTGTTTCCTGATGAGATTCCGGGTTTTCCTCCTGCTAGGGAAGTCGAATTTGGCATAGAGTTGATGCCGGGTACTTCGCCTATTTCTAGAGCACCGTATCGTCTGGCTCCGTCAGAGATGCGTGAGTTGAAGAATCAGCTACAGGATCTTTTGGACAAGGGGTACATTCGTCCTAGTGTATCTCCTTGGGGAGCTCCTGTACTCTTCGTGAAGAAGAAGGATGGGTCGATGCGGCTGTGCATTGACTATCGGCAGCTGAATCGAGTCACTGTGAAGAACAAGTATTCGTTGCCTCGCATTGATGACTTGTTTGATCAGCTGCAGGGCACATCAATTTACTCCAAGATTGACTTGAGATCTGGGTATCATCAGTTGAGAGTCCGTGATCAGGACGTAGCCAAGACTTCATTCCGTACTCGCTATGGGCATTACGAGTTCCTAGTGATGCCATTTGGTTTGACCAATGCGCCGGCTATATTCATGGATCTGATGAACCGTGTATTCAGGGAGTATTTGGACAAGTTTGTCGTGGTCTTCATTGACGACATCTTGGTGTATTCGCATAATACGGAAGAGCATGTTTCTCACTTGCGGTTGGTACTACAGACTCTTCGAGATGAGCAATTGTACGCCAAGCTGAGCAAGTGTGAGTTCTAGATGGATAGAGTGGTTTTTCTTGGCCATATCATATCCAGGGAGGGGATTTCTGTTGATCCAAGCAAGATTGAAGCGGTACTTAATTGGTCGCGTCCAACGACAGTTGCTGAGATCCGTAGTTTTCTGGGTCTAGCAGGGTATTATCGTCGCTTCATTCTGAATTTCTCTCAGTTAGCTCGACCGTTGACGCAGCTTACCCGCAAGGGTGTGGATTTCGAGTGGTCCTCCGAGTGTGAGGAGAATTTTCGTGAGCTTCGACGGCGGTTGACTTCTGCGCTGGTGTTAGCATTACCGTCAGGATCTGGAGGGTATGTAGTTTACACGGATGCTTCTCTTCAGGGTTAGGTTGTGTCCTGACTCAAAATGGGCATGTGATCGCATACGCTTCTAGACAGCTGAAGCTTCACGAGGACAACTACCCAGTCCATGATTTTGAGTTAGCAGCCATTGTGTTCGCTTTGAAGATCTGGCGTCATTATCTGTATGGCGAGAAATTTGAGATCTTCACCGACCATAAGAGTCTCAAGTATTTGTTCACTCAGGCAGAATTGAACATGAGGCAGAGACGTTGGATGGACTTGCTTAAGGACTATGATTGCGAGATTAAGTACCATCCGGGAGCTGCTAATCTCACCGCTGATGCTTTGAGTCGCAAGGTGCGACTATCCGCACTTCAGACTTGTTCGATGTCTAGTGCGATCAGTGACTGTTGTACTTTAGGTTTTACCTTCAAGCATAAGAAAGGTATGCAGAGTATCCAGATGTTTGCGATATTATCTGAGCCAACCTTGTATTCGCGGATCCTAGATGCTCAGATGTCTGATTCGAAGATCCAGCGTTTAGCTCGTCTAGCTAACGAGGGTAGCTCGTCTGAATTTCATTATCAGTCAGACGGCTTTCTGTGTTTGTCTGGTAGGCTTGTGATTCCACAGGATGAAGAGTTGCGAGAGGAGATTTTGTCTCAAGTACATCGCACTAAGTTGAGTATTCATCCTGGGAGCAACAAGATGTACAAGGATCTACGTACTCGTTTCTGGTGGAAGGGAATGAAACGTAGTGTTTATCAGTTTGTTTCGAGATGTTTGGTGTGTCAACAGGTCAAGGCAGAGCACCGACGACCTGGAGGATTGCTTCACAGTCTGCCTATTCCTGAATGGAAATGGGAGTTTATCACTATGGACTTTGTGACCCATTTGCCAGTATCCCCGGGGAACTATGATGCTATCTGGGTGGTGGTGGACCGACTCACCAAGTAAGCGCATTTCATTGCCTATAGCCGAGAGTACTCTGTGGATCGCATGGCACGGATGTACATTCAGGAGATCGTTCGACTTCATGGAGTGCCTGTGAGCATTGTCAGCGATCGGGACCCCAGGTTTACTTCTAGACTCTGGGGGAGTGTTCAGCGTGCGATGGGTACTACTCTCAGTTTGAGTACAGCCTATCATCCAGAGACTGATGGTCAGTTAGAGCGCACTATCCGTACGTTAGAGGATATGCTTAGAGCGTGCGTCTTGGATTTTGGTTCAGCCTGGCAGGATCATTTGCCGTTGATCGAGTTCGCTTACAACAACAGCTATCACACTAGTATTGGGATGGCACCTTTTGAGGCGTTGCATGGGCGACGTTGTCGTACTCCACTCTTCTGGGAAGAAGTGGGGGAGAGACAGGCTGAGGGACCGGAGTTTATCCAGCAGGCGATAGATATTGTTGATCAAATAAAGAAACGGATTAAGACTGCACAGGATCGTCAGGCCAGTTATGCTAATATCAAGCGTAGGCCTTTGCA
>NC_133122.1:6814952-6822452 GCF_033568475.1 Henckelia pumila
TTATTACGTCAGGCATGACGTGTGGTTGGATCGGAAGCTCCGATCAGGACCGGAGGCTCCGATCACCCCTATCCGGAGTCGTCAAGTGATATTTTGACACGTGGCAGATCAGGATCTTCGGAAGCTCCGATGGCAGGATCGGACGTTCCGATCGAGGTTCGGACATTCCGATCAAGGATCGGAAGTTCCGATCGTTGTCTATGAATAGAAGGCCGAGACTTCACTTTCATTTGCCAATTCCGAGTTCTCCTTTCCTTTCTAGTCCTTTTGGAGCTGTTCTAGTCTTCTTAGGCTTGGTCCGGAGGTCGGAGAGGCGTTCGGTAGTCGTAGCGGAGTTGTGCCCAAGTTCTGGAGGCATCGACATCAAAGGGCTAACGAAGGACGAAGGTATAGCTTTTGCTTCCTATAAATATTTAGGAGTATGCAATAGCTTAGTTAAGGGTTTTAGAGCACTTTGATGATAGTGGTATCATTTGGCAGTGTAGAGCAGACTATAGGCGTGGACCTAGAGTTGGTAGAGTTTTCACTATATTGAGGTACGAAAGTACTGTTCGAGATATCCTGACTGAGTATGCATGTATTATATGACTGCATGATTTATATGCCATGATATTATGCTGCATTCATTTGCATCTTGCTGTATCTCCTTCGAGATCTCTGTTAGTAGGGTTGTACCCTATCCTGTTATTGGATGGACTTCCATCGATTTGGGTCCGGCGTATCCACAGTTATCTCGGTATGGGAGCCACCTCTTGAAGCGACGGCACAGCGTGCTACATACCAGGGCCCGGTCTGTCTCTGTTATCTGATCCTTGACCTCGAGTCTATAGGGAGTTCACTTTGCATGCATGTATACTCATACTCTCGCACTGAGCGTTTTATGCTCACGTCTCGTACTCTGTATTTTATGGACACCCTATTCCATGGGGCAGGTTTGCGATTGGACGAGGAGGGTGGATCCAGGAGGGGCTAGTCAGTGGTTGGCCAGCTGGAGCTTCGTCTAGGTTTTATTACTGTTGTTTGGGTTTATACAGCTATTCGATTTGGTTGTATAATATTGGATACTTACAGATTCCTTTACTTGGGATTGTATAATGTTATTGGTTTCCACAGTTTTATTCTGTTATCTATTTTATTAAGTTAATTGCATGCCTAAGTTCTGTTTAGTAGGTGATCCGGGTAAGGGTCACTACATTTATGGTATCAGAGCATGCAAAAGATTTCTTGGGATTTAGTCTCATCTTGAGGTATTTTTGTAGATGTCAAATCGTGACGACCAGAGTTCTCATGGCAGTGTTGGTGGGCGTTGGGGTGATGCCGACCGGGAGCCTCGTCGAGAACGGCGTCATCGTCACCATGATGACGAACGTTTCACTGTGCGTCGATTCTTAGCTATGGGTCCTAAGCCCTTAGTTGGAGGTGAGTCTCCTGAGGATGCGGAGAACTGGTTAGACCGCATGGAGACGACTTTTCAGACTTTCCAATGCACCGATGAGCAGAAGGTGGAGACCCTTGGCTATCTTCTGGATGGGCGTGCGCGCAGGTGGTGGAGGTTTACTTCTACACCTTTTGTTGCGGCGAGAGGAGTGGCCACCTGGGCCGAGTTCCGCACAGCTTTCCAAAAGCGGTATTTTCCTCCTGCACTCCGTCAGTCGAAGGCAAGCGAGCTACTGAGTCTGCGACAGGGAGCCATGTCTATCGATGAGTATCAGCAGAGGTTCTTTGATCTGTTATCCTATTGCCCCGAGATTGCTGATAGCTCAGAGATGAAGTATAATCTGTTTCTTCAGGGCCTTAACCCTGAGATCCATGACCGTGTGGCGGTTGGTGACGACATGTCCTACGAGGGTTTGGTGAGCCGTTGTCACCAGGCGGAGGATAGCATTCGGCGGAACAGGTCTTTCTCTCAGTCGAGACCTGCTAGTTCTTTGGGTCCCCGTGCCCAAACTTTCAAGAAGTATGGATCTTCTTCTTCCTCTGGTTCTGGAGGTATTGTCCGTTATGGTAAGAAGGACAAGTGTGATCACTGTGGGAAGAACCATCCATCCGACAAGTGTCGTAGAGCTTCTGGAGCTTGTTTCCGTTGTGGAGAGACTGGTCAGATCCGGAGGGATTGTCCACAGTCTGGGGGAGGCGGTTCTGGTTCTGGTACAGGATCGGGTTCTCAGGCTACCGTACAGCAGAGGTCGCAGGGACAGTCTGCTGGGAGTTCTCATTTGAGGCCACGAGCTTCTGGCCAGGTGTTTGCCCTGAGACATGATCAGGTTGTGGAGGAGAATGAGAAAGTCATCGCAGGTACATTTATGCTTTATGGTATACCTGCTCTTGTACTTATTGACACTGGTGCATCTCATTCCTTCATTTCTGCACGTTTTGTTAAGAGGCATAAGTTACCATGCATTGCACTAGACGTAGTGATGTCTGTTTCTACTCCGACGGGCCAATCTGCTTTGGCTAAGCGTCTAGTGATGGGTTGCCCTTTAGAGTTCGAAGGGAACATTCTGTTAGCGAATCTCATGGTCCTGGCGATGGACGACTTTGATTGCATTCTGGGAATAGATGTGCTGACTACCTATCGAGCTTCAGTGGACTGCTATCAGAGATTAGTACGCTTTCATCCGGAAGGGAGTGAGAGTTGGTTTTTCTATGGTGAGGGAGCGCGACCCCCGATGCCTTTGGTATCAGCTTTGAGAGCCTGTCGAGCTCTGGAGTCTGGCGGGGAAGGCTACCTTATCTATGCAGTTGATTTGTTCGCTGAGAGTATTGGGATAGAGAGCATTCCTGTTGTGGATGAATTTCCAGATGTGTTTCCTAATGAGATTCCGGGTTTTCCTCCTGCTAGGGAAGTCGAGTTTGGCATAGAGTTGATGCCGGGTACTTCGCCTATTTCTAGAGCACCGTATCGTCTGGCTCCGTCAGAGATGCGTGAGTTAAAGAATCAGCTACAGGATCTTTTGTACAAGGGGTACATTCGTCCTAGTGTATCTCCTTGGGGAGCTCCTGTTCTCTTCGTGAAGAAGAAGGATGGGTCGATGCGGCTGTGCATTGACTATCGGCAGCTGAATCGAGAGACTGTGAAGAACAAGTATCTGTTGCCTCGTGTTGATGACTTGTTTGATCAGCTGCAGGGCACGTCAGTTTACTCCAAGATTGACTTGAAATCTGGGTATCATCAGTTGAGAGTTCGTGATCAGGACGTAGCCAAGACTGCATTCCGTACTCGCTATGGGCATTACGAGTTCCTAGTGATGCCATTTGGTTTGACTAATGCGCCGGCTATATTCATGGATCTGATGAACCGTGTCTTCAGGGAGTATATGGACAAGTTTGTCGTGGTCTTCATTGACGACATCCTGGTTTATTCGCGTAATACGGAAGAGCATGTTTCTCACTTGCGGTTAGTACTACAGACTCTTCGAGATGAGCAGTTGTACGCCAAGCTGAGCAAGTGTGAGTTCTGGATGGATAGAGTGGTCTTTCTTGGCCATATCATATCCAGGGAGGGGATTTTTGTTGATCCAAGCAAGATTGAAGCGGTACTTAATTGGTCGCGTCCGACGACGGTTGCTGAGATCCGTAGTTTTCTGGGTCTAGCAGGGTATTATCGTCGCTTCATTCTGAACTTCTCTCAGTTAGCTCGACCGTTGACGCAGCTTACCCGCAAGGGTGTGGATTTTGAGTGGTCCTCCGAGTGTGAGGAGAATTTCCGTGAGCTTCGACGGCGGTTGACTTCTGCGCCGGCGTTGGCATTACCGTCAGGATCTGGAGGGTATGTAGTTTACACGGATGCTTCTCTTCAGGGGTTAGGTTTTGTCCTGACTCAGAATGGGCATGTGATCGCATACACTTCTAGACAGCTGAAGCTTCACGAGGACAACTACCCAGTCCATGATTTGGAGTTAGCAGCCATTGTGTTCTCTTTGAAGATCTGGCGTCATTATCTTTATGGCGAGAAATTTGAGATCTTCACCGACCATAAGAGTCTCAAGTATTTGTTCACTCAGGCAGAATTGAACATGAGACAGAGACGTTGGATGGACTTGCTTAAGGACTATGATTGCGAGATTAAGTACCATCCGGGAGCTGCTAATCTCACCGCTGATGCTTTGAGTCGCAAGGTGCGACTATCCGCACTTCAGAATTTTTCGATGTCTAGTGCGATCAGTGACTGTTGTACTTCAGGTTTTACCTTCAAGCATAAGAAAGGTATGCAGAGTATCCAGATGTTTGCGATATTATCTGAGCCAGCCTTGTACTCGCGGATCCGAGATGCTCAGATGTCTGATTCGAAGACCCAGCGTTTAGCTCGTCTAGCTAACGAGGGTAGCTCGTCTGGATTTCATTATCAGTCAGATGGCTTTCTGTGTTTGTCTGGTAGGCTTGTGATTCCACAGGATGAAGAGTTGCGAGAGGAGATTTTATCTCAGGCACATCGCACTAAGTTGAGTATTCATCCTGGGAGCAACAAGATGTACAAGGATCTACGTACTCGTTTCTGGTGGAAGGGAATGAAACGCATTGTTTATCAGTTTGTTTCGAGATGTTTGGTGTGTCAACAAGTCAAGGCAGAGCACTGACGACCTGGAGGATTGCTTCACAGTCTGCCTATTCCTGAATGGAAATGGGAGTTTATCACTATGGACTTTGTGACCCATTTGCCGATATCCCCGAGGAACTGTGATGATATCTGGGTTGTGGTGGACCGACTCACCAAGTCAGCGCATTTCATTGCCTATAGCCGAGAGTACTCTGTGGATCGCATGGCACGGATGTACATTCAGGAGATCGTCCGACTTCATGGAGTGCCTGTGAGCATTGTCAGCGATCGGGACTGATGGTCAATCAGAGCGCACTATCCGTACGTTAGAGGATATGCTTAGAGCGTGCGTCATGGATTTTGGTTCAGCCTGGCAGGATCATTTGCCGTTGATCGAGTTCGCTTACAACAACAGCTATCACACTAGTATTGGGATGGCACCTTTTGAAGCATTGTATGGGCGACGTTGTCGTACTCCTCTCTTCTGGAAGAAGTGGGGGAGAGACAGGTTGAAGGACTGGAGTTTATCCAGCAGCGATAGACATTGTTGATCAGATCAAGAAACGGATTAAGACTGCACAGGATTGTCAGGCCAGTTATGCTAATATTAAGCGTAGGCCTTTGCAGTTCGAGGTCGGGGAGAAAGTGTTTCTGAGAGTGTCACCTTTCCGCAAGATTCTCAGATTTGGCCTTAAGGGCAAGTTATCTCCCAGATTTATCGGTCCGTTTGAGATCTTGGAGAGTATTGGCGATTTGGCTTATCGACTAGCATTGCCACCGCATCTATCCAGCATTCACGACGTGTTCCACGTATCTCTGTTGCGATGGTATGTGGCGGATGAATCTCATATTCTGCAGCGGTCTGAGGTTCAGGTAGACAAGGATTTGACTTATGTTGAGAAACCTCTTCGCATCCTTGATTATAAGGATAAGGTTTTACGGAATAAAGTCATTCCTTTGGTTTTAGTTCAGTGGCAGCGCCGAGACACTGAGGAAGCTACTTGGGAGCTAGAGGACAGGATGCGTAAAGACCATCCTGAGTTGTTTTGATTTCATTCTTTAAGTTGTATTCAGTTGCAAACTCTGTAAACGTTTGATTTGAATAAAGAATGTTTCTGATTTCTGTATTTGCGTTCGGTACTTAAGATCTGATTTCGAGGACGAAATATCTTAAATGGGGGAGAATGTAGTAGCCCGTGCCCTAATTGAGTAATTAAAGGATTAATGCTAATTAATTGAATTAGGCATCGGACGGATCGGAAGCTCCGAAGGCACGATCGGAAGCTCCGAACAGGATCGGAAGCTCCGATGAGCGATCGGAGGCACCGATGTTATTACGTCAGGCATGACGTGTGGTTGGATCGGAAGCTCCGATCAGGACCGGAGGCTCCGATCACCCCTATCCGGAGTCGTCAAGTGATATTTTGACACGTGGCAGATCAGGATCTTCGGAAGCTCCGATGGCAGGATCGGACGTTCCGATCGAGGTTCGGACGTTCCGATCAAGGATCGGAAGTTCCGATCGTTGTCTATAAATAGAAGGCCGAGACTTCACTTTCATTTGCCAATTCCGAGTTCTCCTTTCCTTTCTAGTCCTTTTGGAGCTGTTCTGGTCTTCTTAGGCTTGGTCCGGAGGTCGGAGAGGCGTTCGGTAGTCGTAGCGGAGTTGTGCCCAAGTTCTGGAGGCATCGACATCAAAGGGCTAACGACGGACGAAGGTATAGCTTTTGCTTCCTATAAATATTTAGGAGTATGCAATAGCTTAGTTAAGGCTTTTAGAGCACTTTGATGATAGTGGTATCATTTGGCAGTGTAGAGCAGACTATAGGCGTGGACCTAGAGTTGGTAGAGCTTTCACTGTATTGAGGTACGAAAGTACTGTTCGAGATATCCTGACTGAGTATGCATGTATTATATGACTGCATGATTTATATGCCATGATATTATGCTGCATTCATTTGCATCTTGCTGTATCTCCTTCGAGATGTCTGTTAGTAGGGTTGTACCCTATCCTGTTAGTGGATGGACTTCCATCGATTTGGGTCCGGCGTATCCACAGTTATCTCGGTATGGGAGCCACCTCCTGAAGCGACGGCACAACGTGCTACATACCAGGGCCCGGTCTGTCTCTGTTATCTGATCCTTGACCTCGAGTCTATAGGGAGTTCACTTTGCATGCATGTATACTCATACTCTCGCACTGAGCGTTTTATGCTCACGTCTCGTACTCTGTATTTTCTGGACACCCTATTCCATGGGGCAGGTTTGCGATTGGACGAGGAGGGTGGATCCAGGAGGGGCTAGTCAGTGGTTGGCCAGCTGGAGCTTCGTCTAGGTTTTATTACTGTTGTTTGGGTTTATACAGCTATTCGATTTGGTTGTATAATATTGGATACTTACAGATTCCTTTACTTGGGATTGTATAATGTTATTGGTTTCCGCAGTTTTATTCTGTTATCTGTTTTATTAAGTTAATTGCATGCCTAAGTTCTGTTTAGTAGGTGATCCGGGTAAGGGTCACTACATCTGCCCTATCAACTTTCGATGGTAGGATAGTGGCCTACTATGGTGGTGACAGGTGACGGAGAATTAGGGTTCGATTTCGGAGAGCGAGCCTGAGAAACGACTACCACATCCAAGGAAGACGGCAGGCGTGCAAATTAACCAATCCTAACACGGGGAGGTAGTGACAATAAATAACAATACCGGGCTCTACGAGTCTGGTAATTGGAATGAGTACAATCTAAATCCCTTAATGAGGATCCATTGGAGGGCAAGTCTGGTGCCAGTAGCCGCGGTAATTCCAGCTCCAATAGCGTATATTTAAGTTGTTGCAGTTAAAAAGCTCGTAGTTGGACTTTGGGTTGGGTCGGCCGGTCCGCCTTTGGTGTGCACCGGTCGACTTGTCCCTTCTGCCGACGATGTGCTCCTGGCCTTAGCTGGCTGGGTCGTGCCTCCGGCGC
>NC_133122.1:6824952-6827452 GCF_033568475.1 Henckelia pumila
TGCCTGAGCGGGGCGAAGCTAGAGGAAACTCTGGTGGAGGCCCGCAGCGATACTGACGTGCAAATCGTTCGTCTGACTTGGGTATAGGGGCGAAAGTGTGAAGACCAAAAATTTTTCCAAAATTAAGTTTAGGATCTTTTATTGTTTAATTATTTATTTGTGATAATAGTTAATTTATGATATTTTGTATTAGTATATTTTTTGTCATCGAGATATTTTTGGAGATAGAATAAATATTTTGGGTATCTTGATAATTAGTTTACAAATATTTTTGAGATAGATGATCAAGATCAAGATGTAGTCAAATCTTGGGAGATATATTTCTATTCAAATTTTGAAAGTTATAATCCTAGTCTATCTCAAACTCCTTTTTGGTGCTTATAAATAGAGGAGCAAAGCTTAGGAAATACCACACAAAAATTTCTCTATTTTCTCTCTTCTCCTCTCCTTAATTTTGAGTAGCACCTTAACAAAATAAAGAGTCCCTTTTTCCTCCTTAGGTTTTCGAAAGCCTGTCAAATTTTGTCTTCAATAGTTTCAAGTGAGTGGCCTAGGAATTTGGAAGGGAAATTTGCTCAACTTGTGTTAGAGAACTTTCGAGAGTTGGAAATAGAAATAAGAAGATAAATTGCTTTAGAAGTTGGACCAAGGATCAGCCTTTTTGTTCGAGAATTCAAGAACAACTTTTGAGATTTGTTTCTGAAAACTTTCGGTCCAAGCTTCATCTGTGAAGTATTTAATCTCTCACCAATATATTCAAGTAAGTGGGCTTATGTTTTAAAATATTATGTATGATTTAAAATTTTGATCGTTCATGATATTCTTTCGAATTTTGCTATGAAATTGTTATTCTTGATGAATTTGTTATAAGTATGTTTTGGCACTGTTATGATTCAAATTAAGAGTGGAAAGGAAATTTCCGCACCATGTTATGTTATGGCCCTGATGCGGTGGGTAATAATAACCGTTCTATGACGTCGCCCCTTAGAGGGATTACATATAGGGGACTGATCAGTTAGCCACGATTAATGAGAGGAATTTCAGTATCTGGCCAAAATATGTAAATCATGTCTATTTTGTTATGATGATGATGTTATGCTTTGTTATGCTTTGTTGGGAGATGAAATAAATGTTTTTGTTATGGAACATATTACAAGTTTTGAGATAAATATATATGTATATATTTGATATGATCGATCGGCCCCCACTTGCTGAGTGTTTCCCAAAACACTCACCCCCTTACTTTTTTCCTCCCAGATGGTGAAGATGATGATGTTGAGGAACGAGAACAAAATATGCTTTGGGGATGGTGATAGAAGAATATTTTAAGAGTTTATTTTGTTATTTTTATTTTGAGTTTGGTACATTAATATTTTGTTATTTAAGTTTTTAGTCGCTTCCGCAATTATTTATTAGTTTTGGATTATCGAGTTGTAAAGACAATATTTTTGGAGCTTTTATTTATGAGAAAAGACTGGTTTGCATATACTATACTATAAGGCTTGTTGTTTTATAATTTGTGTGAATTTTAAACAACTCCGGTGGCACGACTCGATCTCAGGGCGTGACATTTAAGTGGTATCAGAGCCCTCCAGGTTCATAAATCCGAATGGGATTCCGTACCGAAAAATTTGACGTTGTCAAATTTCTACCTTAGCCTAGCGTATCCTGGCCCGAACCGACCTTTGAGTCAAACTCGTACTTTGTATGACCAGTGACGCTTTTAGCCCTAATTCGTTTGTTTGAACCCTCGAATTCGCGTTTTTGCTATTTTTGAAAATGTTTGTTTTGCCTATAACTTTTCGTGGGAAACTCGAAATTTGATTCTGTCGATTGTCTCATACTCCTTGTGATCAGTAGTTTCGATCCTTGGAAATATCTCAAAATTTTCTTTTCTGGAAAATTCGCCTAAAAATCTTGTTCTATATCAATTCTGCCTGAAGTTTCTTCAATTTGAATTTCAACTTGAACCCATTCCTATTTATTTTAGAAAGATGGCTCGCACCAAAGTTACGGCTCGCAAAAACGTTGTGCAAAGCAAGGATCAAGTTATCGAATCATTGAGGTCTTCGCTATACGTGGAGCAATACGAGAAAGAGGAAATGATTGAAAACATGAAGACGCTAAAGGCTGACAAGAGTGAGATGGAGGAGCATTAGGACCACCTTGAAGCCGATGTGGAAAGGTTTGCATATTACCTCAATAAGAAAGAGAAGGAACACGAGGAAACAAAGAAGGAACTAGCATCTGCACTAGCTAACGTGAAGAAACTTCAAGCCATACTCCTTGAGGAGGCACACAAAGAGGCACTAAGGCGTCAAGAGTCGGGAATCCATATCCAAGGTTTAAAAAATCAAGTGCAAGAGCTGCAACACACTGTGCAAAACCTTGAGGCGCATAACTTAGCCGCACTCGAGTACATTGATCAGCTCCTTATGGCAGCCCTTGTTGGAAACGAGGACCCAGAAGAAGTTCCGGCAGAAGATGAAGCCGCGGGCGA
>NC_133122.1:6837452-6862452 GCF_033568475.1 Henckelia pumila
GATACTATTGCCGCCGCCGAATCTTTGTCCGAGTACCAACGTAGCAACGATGGTTAACTGCCCAAAGCTCGGTTCTTTGTCGGCCATACTTGAAGGTGGTGAAGTTAATGGTGCAGAAGCCGAACACATGGGATCCGTCCAAATCCTAAATGCTTTGAAAGCCAAGCCATTGACCACTACATCAAGCAAGGGGCTCATGTACATGGAAGCAAAGATCAATGGCAAACTTACTAAGGCAATGGTTGACACCAGAGCCACCCACAACTTCATTACTGAGAGTGAAGCAAAACGCTTGGGATTGCATGTCACTCAAGGTGCAGGATGGAACAAGACTGTGAATGCATCCGCTCGACGACTACATGGAGTTGCTAAGGATGTTGAGCTATCCTTGGGTACGTGGCACGGTCGAGTGGACCTCTCAGTGGAACCCCTTGACGATTTCAACTTCGTGTTGGGCATGGACTTCTTAAGAAAGGTAAGTGCTATTCCGATGCCTTACTTAGACTCGATGTGTATAATGGAGAAAGGGTCTCCATGCATGATACAAGCGACAAGTGCTCCACCCGAGGCAAGTCCAATGAAGCAATTGTCGGCTATGAAAGTAGCCAAAGGAGTGAAGAAAGGCGAACCCACGTTCTTGGCCACGTTACACTCGGGTGATGGCCTTGAAACTCCTTTGTTAGAGGAAGTTCCTACTAACATAAAAAAGGTTCTGGATGAGAACCAAGACGTGATGCCGGCAAAATTACCTAAGGATTTGCCACCACGGAGAGAAGTCGACCACAAGATCGAGTTGGAACCCGGTGCCAAGCCGCCCGCCATGGCACCCTATCGCATGACACCGCCCGAGCTAGAGGAGCTTCGGAAACAACTCACTGAGCTACTGGATACCGGACGTATCCGACCATCTAAAGCACCATATGGCGCTCCCGTACTTTTTCAAAAGAAGCAAGATGGCTCATTGAGGATGTGTGTGGACTACCGGGCGCTTAACAAGGTAACAATAAAAAACAAGTACCCCATCCCATTGATAGCTGATTTGTTTGGTCGTCTTGGTCAAGCCAAGTACTACACAAAGATGGATTTACAAAAAGGGTACAATCAAGTTTGAATTGCCGATGGGGATGAGCCCAAGACAACATGCATCACTCGATATGGATCTTTTGAGTGGCTCGTCATGCCATTTGGCCTAACCAATGCCCCGACAACATTCTGTACACTCATGAACAAGATCTTCCACCCTTATCTTGACAAGTTCATGGTGGTGTACTTGGATGACATAGTCATCTTGTTGGAAAAAACGGCGGTCAGATCAATCACGATTGATACCCGGTGCAGCGGAAGTTTAAAATTTTTGTTATGGAACAATTCCATAGTGTGGGTATCAACCGTTCAACGATTAAATTATTGTGTGTGTAAAATTTAAATAACAGTTATTAAATTTTACCTCCAATCTCGCAACGAGATTAATGGACACCAACAGATTTGATCTGCTCTTGTTGTCTCTCCCTGGAACCGATGAACTCCTTCAATCAGGTCCACGAACAGAGGTTTAAATCCCTCTGATAGATTGCACTAGAAAATCTATCAGAAGTTTTCTGCGAAGAGATTAAACGAATCTGATTCGTTGTTCCTGACTGCAATTAAAAATCACAGACCGGAATTTCTCGGGCAGAGCAGGAAGGGGACGGCCGAAAATTCTTTGAGAGAGAAGGGTTTCGATTTTTGCTCTGTCTCAAAAATTATGACCTGTTGTGTGTAATTTCTGTACTGAAATAACTTATTTATAATGCAGGCCACTAACACCTTAGGGCCCATTAATCATAAGCTGGGGCCCGACAAGCAAAGCCCGCTCGTTCAGAAATTAATATAAAATTCATCGTGACTCCGATTGATGAACTGATTTCACCAATGTGCACAGAAACCATTTCTGCACATTTTAAAGTCAAAATAAATTTTCCTGAATCCGAATTCAGTGGTTTCCAAAAATGTCCATCCCTATGTCATTTTAGGAAATCCTACTCCCTTACTCTTATTTAAGAAGTCCAACTCCTTAGTTCATTAAATTTAACTCTTTAAATTTAACTATCTCAACGGGGATTAAAACTCCATTACACTGTGTGACCCTCAATGGTTCAGGGATACAGCTAGCCGTGGGCTCACAACTCCTTGTGACTCGGAACAACACTTTCCGACTTGCCCAACGAATCATGGTAAAGCGCCTAGCAACATCGCCCCATGATTCCCTAGGTATCACTGATAGTGCCTACAAGAACCAGTAGATTTTGGTTAGCGTACAGTACGGTCCCTTCATCCATATATCCCGATCGAATCAACAACCATTGGTATATCGAGAGTCGCTCAAGATTCGATGACTATGCAATGCATCTTGAAGATCAAATTAGTGACATCGCATGTGCTACTAAGAAACCATTTCTTAAATCACATCAAGTACTCTGGCCAGAGATTTGTCACACTAATATCTCCTCAGATCGCATAGGATATCCACACTCGCAAGTATGTGGTGAATCCTTGACAACAATGCATTGACTCCTATATGTGTCGTAACTGTACCCAATCTCGACACCTGATGACCCCCTCAGAGTCGGTAAACGAGTCAAAGCACAGTACTAGCATATAGAGTCTCCATGATGTTTCAAGTCGTAAGGACTAATGGTGTACAACCAAAACCGCGGACTTTATCCACTCGATAAGTGATAACCACTTGGAAAGTCCGGATAGGGTAGTTCGACTATTCATCCTATGAATATCCATTTGCATGCTTCGAACATCTCCATGTTCCCTACCAATGAAACGTGGTACTCCGCATCGCAAATGCTAGTCTCAAACTCGAGCGATCCTTATCCTTATTATCGGACGGCTCAATCGACTAGGAACGGTTTTAGAACATACAGTGACTATAAGATGTATTTCATGATAGACATCTCCATGTTCTACCACATCTTACATACACTATAGTATATTCAAGGTCTTTATCAAAACAACAATAGTATATCACAATATAACAATATGAAGTAATATAAAGTCATTGCCATAAAAGTGTAAATAATATTAAACAAAAGATTGTTTATACAAAGAGTCAACAAAGCCCATAGCCACACAGTTGGCTCACTGGGCACCCACTCTTACAATCTCCCACTTGCCCTATAGCCAACTAGTCATACTACGTAGACCCATTGCTTCGCGATGTTTGTCAAACAATGGTCCTGGCAAAGGCTTAGTAAGTGGATCAGCGATATTGTCTGCAGAGGCCACTCGTTCGACACTGATGTCTCCTCTTTCCACAATCTCCCGGATTATGTGGTATTTCCTCAGTACGTGTTTGGATCTTTGATGAGACCTTGGTTCCTTTGCTTGAGCAACGGCACCCGTGTTGTCGCAGTACACCGGGACTGGACCAACAAATTCAGGAATGACGCCCAACTCTTGGACGAAATTCCTCATCCAAACGGCCTCTTTAGCAGCAGCTGATGCTGCAATGTATTCAGCCTCAGTGGTGGAATCCGCTGTGGTGTCCTGCTTGGAACTCTTCCAAGAGACAGCACCGCCATTGAGCATGAACACAAATCCAGAGGTTGACTTCGAGTCATCCACATCACTTTGGAAGCTAGAGTTGGTATAGCCTTCCAGTTTGAGTTCTCGTCCTCCATAAACCATGAACATATTCTTAGTCCTTCGCAAGTACTTAAGAATGTCCTTCACGGCTTTCCAATGCATCTGACCAGGATTAGACTGATATCTGCTCGTGACACTCAGAGCAAATGCTACATCCGGTCTGGTAGATATCATCCCATACATGATACTACCTATAGCTGACGCATATGGTACATGTGTCATATTCTCTATCTCTGCATCAGTCTTGGGACACATAGACTTGGATAGAGAAACTCCATGACACATGGGTAGATGTCCTCTCTTGGACCCATCCATTGAAAACCGTTTCAATATGGTATCGATGTAGGTTGATTGAGTGAGTCCTATCATTCTCTTAGATCTATCCCTATAGATTTGTATCCCAAGAATGTAGGATGCCTCACCCAAATCCTTCATCGAAAATCTACCTGATAACCATATCTTTGTTGACTGCAACATCCCTACATCATTCCCAATGAGTAGGATGTCATCAACATAAAGTACTAAGAATGTCACCGCATCCTTAACTACTTTCTTGTACACGCACGGTTCCTCCGGGTTCTTGATGAAACCAAAATCTTTTATTGTTTCATCAAATTTCTGGTTGGACTTGATGCTTGTTTTAGACCATAAATTGATCTCTGAAGCTTGCATACCTTATGCTCGCTTCCCATGGATGTGAACCCCTCAGGCTGCTTCATATAGATTTCTTCCTTAATGTCTCCATTAAGAAAAGCAGTCTTCACATCCATTTTCCATATCTCATAGTCATACCATGCAGCTATGGCAATCAGGATTCTTATGGACTTGAACATTGCAACTGGTGAAAAGGTTTCATCATAGTCAACTCCTTGCCTTTGAGTATAACCTTTAGCCACCAATCGCGCCTTGTAGGTCAATACCTTACCATCAGGCCCAAGCTTTCTTTTGTAGATCCATTTACACCCTATCGGAACAATTCCATCGGGAGGATCTACTAAAGACCAAACTTGGTTTGTATGCATCGAATCCAATTCTGACTGCATAGCTTCAAGCCATAAATTCGAATCCGCATCAGAAATTGCTTCCTTGAAGTTTCTTGGATCACATCCAATGTCGGGTTCATCTTGATCCCCTTCAAGAAGAAGACCATATCGAACTGGAGGTCTAGAAGTCCTTTCGGATCTTCTAGGTGCAGGTGTGTCCAGCAATGGTTCCTGAGGTGTAGGATCGTTATTTTGTATTTCGGGTTCTTCTCGAACTTCTTCGAGTTCCATCATCTCGCCTTTCTTATCCAATAAGAATTCCTTCTCCAAGAAGGTGGCATTCCTAGAAACAAACACCTTTGTTTCAGCAGGATAATAGAAATAATATCCGATTGAATTTTTCGGATACCCTACAAAATAACATAAGCTGGATCGACTATCCAACTTATCTCCCACTGTCCGCTTCACGTAAGCAGGACATCCCCAAATCCTCAAGTACGAATACTTAGGAGCTTTGCCATTCCATAACTCGTATGGTGTTTTGTCCACTGCTTTAGTGTGGACGTTGTTCAACAACAATACCGCCGTTTCAAGCGCATAGCCCCAAAACGAAGGTGGAAGCTCAGTGAAGCTCATCATAGATCGAACCATGTCCAACAAAGTTCGATTACGACGCTCCGATACACCATTAAGCTGTGGTGTCATAGGAGGAGTCTGTTGGAAAACTGGCGAGTTCCCAGACCAATTACGATTGATACCCGGTGCAGCGGAAGTTTAAAATTTTTCATGGAACGTTTCCATGGTGTGGGTATCAACCATACATCGATTGAATTACGTGTGTGTAAAATTTAAATAACAATTAAATAAATTTTACCTCAAATCTCGCAACGAGATTAATGGACACCAACAGAACAATTCTGCTCTTGTTGTCTCTCCCTGGAACCGATGAACGCCTTCAATCAGGTCCACGAACAGAGGTTTAATCCCTCTGATAGATTGCACTAGAAAATCTATCAGAAGTTTTCTGCGAAGAGATTACACGAATCTGATTCGTTATTCCTGACCGCGATTCAAAATCACAGACCGGAATTTTCTCGGGCAGAGTATGGGGAGGGTTCGGCCGAATTGTGAGAGAATAGGGGCTAGGGTTTTTCGAATTTTTGTCTCTCAAAATAATGACCTGTTGTGTGTAATTTCTGTACTGAAATAACTTATTTATAATGCAGGCCACTAACACCTTAGGGCCCATTAGTCATAAGCTGGGGCCCGACAAGCAAAGCCCGCTCGTTCAGAAATTAATATAAAATTCATCGTGACTCCGATTGATGAAACGATTTCACCAATGTGCACAGAAACCATTTCTGCACGTTTTAAAGTCAAAATAAATTTTCCTGAATCCGAATTCAGTGGTTTCCAAAAATGTCCATCCCTATGTCATTTTAGGAAATCCTACTCCCTTACTCTTATTTAAGAAGTCCAACTCCTTAGTTCATTAAATTTAACTCTTTAAATTTAACTATCTCAACGGGGATTAAAACTCCATTACACTGTGTGACCCTCAATGGTTCAGGGATACAGCTAGCCGTGGGCTCACAACTCCTTGTGACTCGGAACAACACTTTCCGACTTGCCCAACGAATCATGGTAAAGCGCCTAGCAACATCGCCCCATGATTCCCTAGGTATCACTGATAGTGCCTACAAGAACCAGTAGATTTTGGTTAACGTACAGTACGGTCCCTTCATCCATATATCCCGATCGAATCAACAACCATTGGTATATCGAGAGTCGCTCAAGATTCGATAACTATGCAATGCATCTTGAAGATCAAATTAGTGACATCGCATGTGCTACTAAGAAACCATTTCTTAAATCACATCAAGTACTCTGGCCAGAGATTTGTCACACTAATATCTCCTCAGATCGCATAGGATATCCACACTCGCAAGTATGTGGTGAATCCTTGACAACAATGCATTGACTCCTATATGTGTCGTAACTGTACCCAATCTCGACACCTGATGACCCCCTCAGAGTCGGTAAAAGAGTCAAAGCACAGTACTAGCATATAGAGTCTCCATGATGTTTCAAGTCGTAAGGACTAATGGTGTACAACCAAAACCGCGGACTTTATCCACTCGATAAGTGATAACCACTTGGAAAGTCCGGATAGGGTAGTTCGACTATTCATCCTATGAATATCCATTTGCATGCTTCGAACATCTCCATGTTCCCTACCAATGAAACGTGGTACTCCGCATCGCAAATGCTAGTCTCAAACTCGAGCGATCCTTATCCTTATTATCGGACGGCTCAATCGACTAGGAACGGTTTTAGAATATACAGTGACTATAAGATGTATTTCATGATAGACATCTCCATGTTCTACCACATCTCACATACACTATAGTATATTCAAGGTCTTTATCAAAACAACAATAGTATATCGCAATATAACAATATGAAGTAATATAAAGTCATTGCCATAAAAGTGTAAATAATATTAAACAAAAGATTGTTTATACAAAGAGTCAACAAAGCCCATAGCCACACAGTTGGCTCACTGGGCACCCACTCTTACAATCTCCCACTTGCCCTATAGCCAACTAGTCATACTACGTAGACCCATTGCTTCGCGATGTTTGTCAAACAATGGTCCTGGCAAAGGCTTAGTAAGTGGATCAGCGATATTGTCTGCAGAGGCCACTCGTTCGACACTGATGTCTCCTCTTTCCACAATCTCCCGGATTATGTGGTATTTCCTCAGTACGTGTTTGGATCTTTGATGAGACCTTGGTTCCTTTGCTTGAGCAACGGCACCTGTGTTGTCGCAGTACACCGGGACTGGACCAACAAATTCAGGAATGACGCCCAACTCTTGGACGAAATTCCTCATCCAAACGGCCTCTTTAGCAGCAGCTGATGCTGCAATGTATTCAGCCTCAGTGGTGGAATCCGCTGTGGTGTCCTGCTTGGAACTCTTCCAAGAGACAGCACCGCCATTGAGCATGAACACAAATCCAGAGGTTGACTTCGAGTCATCCACATCACTTTGGAAGCTAGAGTCGGTATAGCCTTCCAGTTTGAGTTCTCGTCCTCCATAAACCATGAACATATTCTTAGTCCTTCGCAAGTACTTAAGAATGTCCTTCACGGCTTTCCAATGCATCTGACCAGGATTAGACTGATATCTGCTCGTGACACTCAGAGCAAATGCTACATCCGGTCTGGTAGATATCATCCCATACATGATACTACCTATAGCTGACGCATATGGTACATGTGTCATATTCTCTATCTCTGCATCAGTCTTGGGACACATAGACTTGGATAGAGAAACTCCATGACACATGGGTAGATGTCCTCTCTTGGACCCATCCATTGAAAACCGTTTCAATATGGTATCGATGTAGGTTGATTGAGTGAGTCCTATCATTCTCTTAGATCTATCCCTATAGATCTGTATCCCAAGAATGTAGGATGCCTCACCCAAATCCTTCATCGAAAATCTACCTGATAACCATATCTTTGTTGACTGCAACATCCCTACATCATTCCCAATGAGTAGGATGTCATCAACATAAAGTACTAAGAATGTCACCGCATCCTTAACTACTTTCTTGTACACGCAAGGTTCCTCCGGGTTCTTGATGAAACCAAAGTCTTTAATTGTTTCATCAAATTTCTGGTTCCAACTTCTTGATGCTTGTTTTAGACCATAAATTGATCTCTGAAGCTTGCATACCTTATGCTCGCTTCCCATGGATGTGTACCCCTCAGGCTGCTTCATATAGATTTCTTCCTTAATGTCTCCATTAAGAAAAGCAGTCTTCACATCCATTTGCCATATCTCATAGTCATACCATGCAGCTATGGCAATAAGGATTCTTATGGACTTGAACATTGCAACTGGTGAAAAGGTTTCGTCATAGTCAACTCCTTGCCTTTGAGTATAACCTTTAGCCACCAATCGCGCCTTGTAGGTCAATACCTTACCATCAGGCCCAAGCTTTCTTTTGTAGATCCATTTACACCCTATTGGAACAATTCCATCGGGAGGATCCACTAAAGTCCAGACTTGGTTAGTATGCATCGAATCCAATTCTGATTGCATAGCTTCAAGCCATAAATTCGAATCCGCATCAGAAATTGCTTCCTTGAAGCTTCTTGGATCACATCCAATGTCGGGTTCATCTTGACCCTCTTCAAGAAGAAGACCATATCGAACTGGAGGTCTAGAAGTCCTCTCGGATCTTCTAGGTGCAGGCGTGTCCAGCAATGGTTCCTGAGGTGTGGGATCGTTATTTTGTATTTCGGGTTCTTCTCGAACTTCTTCGAGTTCCATCATCTCGCCTTTCTTATCCAATAAGAACTCCTTCTCCAAGAAGGTGGCATTCCGTGAAACAAACACCTTTGTTTCAGCAGGATAATAGAAATAATATCCGATTGAATTCTTCGGATACCCCACAAAATAACACAAGCTGGATCGACTATCCAACTTATCTCCCACTGTCCGCTTCACGTAAGCAGGACATCCCCAAATCCTCAAGTATGAATACTTAGGAGCTTTGCCATTCCATAACTCGTATGGTGTTTTGTCCACTGCTTTAGTGTGGACGTTATTCAATAACAATACCGCCGTTTCAAGCGCATAGCCCCAAAACGAAGGTGGAAGCTCAGTGAAGCTCATCATGGATCGAACCATGTCCAACAAAGTTCGATTACGACGCTCCGATACACCATTAAGCTGTGGTGTCATAGGAGGAGTCCACTGAGAGAGAATCCCATTCTCTTTTAGATAGTCCAAAAACTCGGTACTCAAGTATTCTCCACCTCGATCCGATCGAAGTGCTTTAATACTTTTACCTAGCTTGTTTTCTACTTCAGCCTTGAATTCTTTGAACTTTTCAAATGCTTCAGACTTATATTTCATTAAATATAAATACCCATACCTAGAATAATCATCAGTAAAGGTAATGAAGTAGGTGTGGCCATGTTGAGTCCCTACTCTAAATGGACCACAAACATCTGTATGGATCAAATCCAACAGATTCTGACTACGTTCAGGCTTCCCCTTAAAAGGAGATTTAGTCATTTTCCCTTTTAGGCAGGATTCACAAGTAGGTAGAGAGTTAATATCAGACATATCAAACATGCCCTCTCCCACTAGCTTGTTCATCCTCCTTGAGGAAATATGACCTAGCCTAGCGTGCCATAGGTTTGCCGGGTTTTGACTATCGATTTTCCTTTTGTTTGTTGTCGCCGGTTTGTCAATACAATTTACTGGAACGTCTTTTAGTTTTAAATTGTATAGATCGTTTTCAAGTTGTCCATTTCCAATTAAACATTCATTCTTGTAAATATTGCAAATCCCATTCACAAAATTACAAGAATAACCATCTCTATCAAGCATAGAAATAGAAATAATGTTTTTAATTAAATCTGGCACAAATAAAACATCTCTCAACAATAATTTAAAACCATTATGCAAAATCAAACAAACATCTCCAATGGCCGTAGCTTCAACTCTGGAACCATTCCCGAGCCTCAGCTGGGTCTCACCCATTCTAAGCCTGCGACTTCTTGTCATCACCTGCAAATCATTGCAAATGTGAGATCCACATCCGGTATCCAATACCCAAGAAGTTGTATTAAGTGACATGTTTATTTCGATATAGAACATACCCTTTGCAGTTCCCAACTGCTCAAGATACTCCTTGCAGTTGCGCTTCCAATGACCCGGCTTCTTGCAGTAATGGCAAACATCCTTGGATTTTCCATCGTTTGAAGCCTTTGTCTTTTGCTTCTTCTCGGGTTCCACTTTCTTGGGTGGGGCAGAACGTTTCTTGCCCTTCATACTTGGCCCCTTCTTAGCAGAAGATGAGGAGCCCACCAAGAAAGCTGGCTTATCCTTCTTAAGTGTGGATTCATATGTAACGAGCATATTGACCATCTCTTCAAGGGTGGCCTCTATCTTGTTCATATTAAAATTTATCACGAATCCATCAAATGAAGAAGGAAGAGATAGAAGCAACAAGTCCACATTGAGTTCATGCTCCAACACCAAATCAAGGGTCGCTAACTTCTGTATGAGCCAAATCACTCGTACCCCATGATCACGGACCGAAGTCCCTTCACGCATGCGGCACGTCATCAACTCCTTAACAGTAGAGAACCTTTCAGCCCTCGACTGAGCCCCAAAAAGTTCCTTGAGTTGCGTGTGAATGTCAGCAGCATTCACCGTGTCCTCAAATCGCCTCTGGAGTTCATCAGACATCGAGGCTTGCATATAGCATTTGGTCTTGATGTCATGGTCACACCATGCATCAAGTTTGGCCAATTCCTCCGGACTTATGTCAGCTGGTGCTTCCTTCGGAGGTGCTTTCTCTAACACGTAGAGCATTTTCTCCGAAGTTAAGACAATCTTCAACTTCCGGAACCATTCCGTATAGTTGGCGCCAGTCAGCTTGTTTTGTTCGAGGATCGAGAATAAAGGATTTCGCGAATTCATTGTATGAAATACTGAAAAGGAAAAACAGACATATATCAATGATCGTTTAACAATTTACTAAGACATAAAATAGGCGAATTTAATTTTATGAATCTCACTCCCACTATTTTAACGATTTCACCACCCTCTAGTGAAAACGGGAAACTTTTTCCTTAGTGAGAACATGGAGTCCAATTGACAAACTTATGGTCCCGAATAATATCAGCCAACCATAATTCTCAAAAGGTAGAGCCCAATTGCTTCCAAAGCAACCCCCATGTATTTACCTCATGTCCAATAAGGGCCCAATAATATGACGCCGTTTAAAGTGACATGTCAAGATGACCCATCAATATTAAGTTGTGATGGACGGTCGCCATGTGGATCCCCCAATAATATGAGCCGATCCCATGGGAGTTCCACCCAACTTACAACATTTGTCGATCCAATGTACAGCTTTCCGACGGACGGGCCCCCCCAATAATATGAGCCGGACCGTATCCGCGGGTAGCATCACATACATTGACCGTTGATGGAAGGTAGGAACATTTAAACAATATTTAAATTTCCTTTATTTATCTTGATATAAATTTTAAATCATATTTAAAATGAGGGATTTTATTTATAAAATATTTGTCTCATCATATTTAATTTATTGCATGCATTGCCGGATTCACGCAATTTATGTCTAAACATGCATACAATCATAATATCACATATTATATAGGATGATCGATTCCATTTCTAATTGACCCGTGGTTGCCAATCACGGGTCTTAGTCCAATCCTAGGTAATATGCAGTATGCAAATGCAATCCTATTACATATGCTTCCAATTTACATTTCTTCAGTCTTCATTGTCTGCTGGGCCCACCATCTTCAAATCTTGATCTCCCACTAAATCTAATGTATTTACAATAAATAACAATGACAAGTAGGGGATACATTTTTAGGGGGTGGGAACGGGCTATAAACCAAGCCCACTTTTATTACATATGACATTCATATCGGGCCATAAACCAGGCCCATTAATAAAACCAACAACAATAAAGACAAAATGTAAATTCCTAACATACACCTACAAAATTGGTCATGGCAATCGATCATCCTTATCCAATAACATTTAATTCAAAATTAATTTATTGGATAACATGCTGTGGCAATTCAAATTTAAACAAGATAAAATCATATTTTATATATAAAATCACATTTCACATATAAAATCATATTTTATCTCCATATCAAATAAAATCATATTTTATCTATAAAATCCAATTTTACAAATAAAATCATATTTTATCTAATATATCATAAGATCATATCTTATCATCAATTGTACCAAAATAATTGATTTCAAAATTCAATTTACGGATAAAATATTAAAATTTTCCAAAAATTCAAATTTATCCAAAATCAATTTTAAAATTTACGGACTCGAACAATTCGATCCGAAATCTCGTGAACCAATCAAAAACAATTTTTGACCGGACCAAAAATAAAATTTTAAATATTAAAATTAATAAAAATATAATTTTTCCCGCGGGCCACCCGGGACACTCCCGGGTTGGCCCGCACCCGGGGCGCGGGCCGGGGGCAGCCCGGCTGCCCCCTTAGGGCAGCGCCTGGCGCCGCCCCTGGGCGGCGCCGTGCGCTGCCCTGGGCGGCGCCGAGCGCCGCCCTGCGCAGCGCCTGGCGCTGCGCTGGGCGGCGCCGAGCGCCGCCTTGGGCGGCGCCGTGCGCCCCCTTTGGGCGGCGCCGTGCGCCGCCCGGGGCAGCAACAATTGCTGCCCCACCGGGCAGCGATCCAATCGCTGCCCGGGTTTTGCCCCCGAAAAAATTTTTTTTTTTTTATTTAAAATATTTATTTTGTTTCAAAAACCGAGACTCAAAAATTTTGTACAATTGATTAATTCAATCGATTGATCTGAGCAACCTGGCTCTGATACCACTGTTGGAAAACTGGCGAGTTCCCAGACCAATTACGATTGATACCCGGTGCAGCGGAAGTTTAAAATTTTTCATGGAACGTTTCCATGGTGTGGGTATCAACCATACATCGATTGAATTACGTGTGTGTAAAATTTAAATAACAATTAAATAAATTTTACCTCAAATCTCGCAACGAGATTAATGGACACCAACAGAACAATTCTGCTCTTGTTGTCTCTCCCTGGAACCGATGAACGCCTTCAATCAGGTCCACGAACAGAGGTTTAATCCCTCTGATAGATTGCACTAGAAAATCTATCAGAAGTTTTCTGCGAAGAGATTACACGAATCTGATTCGTTATTCCTGACCGCGATTCAAAATCACAGACCGGAATTTTCTCGGGCAGAGTATGGGGAGGGTTCGGCCGAATTGTGAGAGAATAGGGGCTAGGGTTTTTCGAATTTTTGTCTCTCAAAATAATGACCTGTTGTGTGTAATTTCTGTACTGAAATAACTTATTTATAATGCAGGCCACTAACACCTTAGGGCCCATTAGTCATAAGCTGGGGCCCGACAAGCAAAGCCCGCTCGTTCAGAAATTAATATAAAATTCATCGTGACTCCGATTGATGAAACGATTTCACCAATGTGCACAGAAACCATTTCTGCACGTTTTAAAGTCAAAATAAATTTTCCTGAATCCGAATTCAGTGGTTTCCAAAAATGTCCATCCCTATGTCATTTTAGGAAATCCTACTCCCTTACTCTTATTTAAGAAGTCCAACTCCTTAGTTCATTAAATTTAACTCTTTAAATTTAACTATCTCAACGGGGATTAAAACTCCATTACACTGTGTGACCCTCAATGGTTCAGGGATACAGCTAGCCGTGGGCTCACAACTCCTTGTGACTCGGAACAACACTTTCCGACTTGCCCAACGAATCATGGTAAAGCGCCTAGCAACATCGCCCCATGATTCCCTAGGTATCACTGATAGTGCCTACAAGAACCAGTAGATTTTGGTTAACGTACAGTACGGTCCCTTCATCCATATATCCCGATCGAATCAACAACCATTGGTATATCGAGAGTCGCTCAAGATTCGATAACTATGCAATGCATCTTGAAGATCAAATTAGTGACATCGCATGTGCTACTAAGAAACCATTTCTTAAATCACATCAAGTACTCTGGCCAGAGATTTGTCACACTAATATCTCCTCAGATCGCATAGGATATCCACACTCGCAAGTATGTGGTGAATCCTTGACAACAATGCATTGACTCCTATATGTGTCGTAACTGTACCCAATCTCGACACCTGATGACCCCCTCAGAGTCGGTAAAAGAGTCAAAGCACAGTACTAGCATATAGAGTCTCCATGATGTTTCAAGTCGTAAGGACTAATGGTGTACAACCAAAACCGCGGACTTTATCCACTCGATAAGTGATAACCACTTGGAAAGTCCGGATAGGGTAGTTCGACTATTCATCCTATGAATATCCATTTGCATGCTTCGAACATCTCCATGTTCCCTACCAATGAAACGTGGTACTCCGCATCGCAAATGCTAGTCTCAAACTCGAGCGATCCTTATCCTTATTATCGGACGGCTCAATCGACTAGGAACGGTTTTAGAATATACAGTGACTATAAGATGTATTTCATGATAGACATCTCCATGTTCTACCACATCTCACATACACTATAGTATATTCAAGGTCTTTATCAAAACAACAATAGTATATCGCAATATAACAATATGAAGTAATATAAAGTCATTGCCATAAAAGTGTAAATAATATTAAACAAAAGATTGTTTATACAAAGAGTCAACAAAGCCCATAGCCACACAGTTGGCTCACTGGGCACCCACTCTTACAGAGTCCACTGAGAGAGAATCCCATTCTCTTTCAGATAGTCCAAAAACTCGGTACTCAAGTATTCTCCACCTCGATCCGATCGAAGTGCTTTAATACTTTTACCTAGCTTGTTTTCTACTTCAGCCCTGAATTCTTTGAACTTTTCAAATGCTTCAGACTTATATTTCATTAAATATAAATACCCATACCTTGAATAATCATCAGTAAAGGTAATGAAGTAGGTGTGGCCATGTTGAGTCCCTACTCTAAATGGACCACAAACATCTATATGGATCAAATCCAACAGATTCTGACTACGCTCAGGTTTCCCCTTAAAAGGAGATTTAGTCATTTTTCCTTTTAGGCAGGATTCACAAGTAGGTAGAGAGTTAATATCAGACATATCAAACATGCCCTCTCCCACTAGCTTGTTCATCCTCCTTGAGGAAATATGACCTAGTCTAGCGTGCCAAAGGTTTGCCGGGTTTTGACTATCGATTTTCCTTTTGTTTGTTGTCGCCGGTTTGTCAATACAATTCACTGGAACGTCTTTTAGTTTTAAATTGTATAGATCGTTTTCAAGTTGTCCATTTCCAATTAAACATTCATTCTTGTAAATATTGCAAATCCCATTCACAAAATTACAAGAATAACCATCTCTATCAAGCATAGAAATAGAAATAATGTTTTTAATTAAATCTGGCACAAATAAAACATCTCTCAACAATAATTTAAAACCATTCTGCAAAATCAAACAAACATCTCCAATGGCCGTAGCTTCAACTCTGGAACCATTCCCGAGCCTCAGCTGGGTCTCACCCATTCTAAGCCTGCGACTTCTTGTCATCACCTGCAAATCATTGCAAATGTGAGATCCACATCCGGTATCCAATACCCAAGAAGTTGTATTAAGTGACATGTTTATTTCGATATAGAACATACCCTTTGCAGTTCCTAACTGCTCAAGATACTCCTTGCAGTTGCGCTTCCAATGACCCGGCTTCTTGCAGTAATGGCAAACATCCTTGGATTTTCCATTGTTTGAAGCCTTTGTCTTTTGCTTCTTCTCGGGTTCCACTTTCTTGGGTGGGGCAGAACGTTTCTTGCCCTTCATACTTGGCCCCTTCTTAGCAGAAGATGAGGAGCCCACCAAGAAAGCTGGCTTATCCTTCTTAAGTGTGGATTCATATGTAACGAGCATATTGACAATCTCTTCAAGGGTGGCCTCTATCTTGTTCATATTAAAATTTATCACGAATCCATCAAATGAAGAAGGAAGAGATAGAAGCAGCAAGTCCACATTGAGTTCATGCTCCAACACCAAATCAAGGGTCGCTAACTTCTGTATGAGCCAAATCACTCGTACCCCATGATCACGGACCGAAGTCCCTTCACGCATGCGGCACGTCATCAACTCCTTAACAGTAGCGAACCTTTCAGCCCTCGACTGAGCCCCAAAAAGTTCCTTGAGTTGCGTGTGAATGTCAGCAGCATTCACCGTGTCCTCAAATCGCCTCTGGAGTTCATCAGACATCGAGGCTTGCATATAGCATTTGGTCTTGATGTCATGGTCACACCATGCATCAAGTTTGGCCAATTCCTCCGGACTTATGTCAGCTGGTGCTTCCTTCGGAGGTGCTTTCTCTAACACGTAGAGCATTTTCTCCGAAGTTAAGACAATCTTCAACTTCCGGAACCATTCCGTATAGTTGGCGCCAGTCAACTTGTTTTGTTCGAGGATCGAGAATAATGGATTTCGCGAATTCATTGTATGAAATACTGAAAAGAAAAACAGACATATATCAATGATTGTTTAACAATTTACTAAGACATAAAATAGGCGAATTTAATTTTATGAATCTCACTCCCACTATTTTAACGATTTCACCACCCTCTAGTGAAAACGGGAAACTTTTTCCTTAGTGAGAACATGGAGTCCAATTGACAAACTTATGGTCCCGAATAATATCAGCCAACCATAATTCTCAAAAGGTAGAGCCCAATTGCTTCCAAAGCAACCCCCATGTATTTACCTCATGTCCAATAAGGGCCCAATAATATGACGCCGTTTAAAGTGACATGTCAAGATGACCCATCAATATTAAGTTGTGATGGACGGTCGTCATGTGGATCCCCCAATAATATGAGCCGATCCCATGGGAGTTCCACCCAACTTACAACATTTGTCGATCCAATGTACAGCTTTCCGACGGACGGGCCCCCCCAATAATATGAGCCGGACCGTATCCGCGGGTAGCATCACATACATTGACCGTTGATGGAAGGTAGGAACATTTAAACAATATTTAAATTTCCTTTATTTATCTTGATATAAATTTTAAATCATATTTAAAATGAGGGATTTTATTTATAAAAATATTTGTCTCATCATATTTAATTTATTGCATGCATTGCCGGATTCACGCAATTTATGTCTAAACATGCATACAATCATAATATCACATATTATATAGGATGATCGATTCCATTTCTAATTGACCCGTGGTTGCCAATCACGGGTCTTAGTCCAATCCTAGGTAATATGCAGTATGCAAATGCAATCCTATTACATATGCTTCCAATTTACATTTCTTCAGTCTTCATTGTCTGCTGGGCCCACCATCTTCAAATCTTGATCTCCCACTAAATCTAATGTATTTACAATAAATAACAATGACAAGTAGGGGATACATTTTTAGGGGGTGGGAACGGGCTATAAACCAAGCCCACTTTTATTACATATGACATTCATATCGGGCCATAAACCGGGCCCATTAATAAAACCAACAATAATAAAGACAAAATGTAAATTCCTAACATACACCTACAAAATTGGTCATGGCAATCGATCATCCTTATCCAATAACATTTAATTCAAAATTAATTTATTGGATAACATGCTGTGACAATTCAAATTTAAACAAGATAAAATCATATTTTATATATAAAATCTCATTTCACATATAAAATCATATTTTATCTCTATATCAAATAAAATCATATTTTATCTATAAAATCCAATTTTACAAATAAAATCATATTTTACTTAATATATCATAAGATCATATCTTATCATCAATTGTACCAAAATAATTGATTTCAAAATTCAATTTACGGATAAAATATTAAAATTTTCCAAAAATTCAAATTTATCCAAAATCAATTTTAAAATTTACGGATTCGAACAATTCGATCCGAAATCTCGTGAACCAATCAAAAACAATTTTTGACCGGACCAAAAATAAAATTTTAAATATTAAAATTAATAAAAATATAATTTTTCCCGCGGGCCGCCCGGGACACTCCCGGGCCGGCCCGCACCCGGGGCGCGGGCCGCCCGGGACACTCCCGGGCCGGCCCGCACCCGGGGCGCGGGCCGGGGGCAGCCCGGCTGCCCCCTTAGGGCAGTGCCGTGCGCTGCCCTGGGCGGCGCCGAGCGCCGCCCCGGCGCTGCCCTGCGCAGCGCCCAGCGCTGCGCTGGGCGGCGCCGAGCGCCGCCCTCGGCGCTGCCCTGCGCAGCGCCCAGCGCTGCGCTGGGCAGCGCACAGCGCTGCCCTGGGCGGCGCCGTGCGCCGCCCTGGGCGGCGACGGTCGCCGCCTTGGGCGGCGCCGTGCGCCCCCTTTGGGCGGCGCCGTGCGCCCCCTTTGGGCGGCGCCGTGCGCCGCCCGGGGCAGCAACAATTGCTGCCCCACCGGGCAGCGATCCAATCGCTGCCCGGGTTTTGCCCCGAAAAAAATTTTTATTTATTTAAAAATATTTATTTTGTTTCAAAAACCGAGACTCAAAAATTTTGTACAATTGATTAATTTAATCGTTTGATCTGAGCAACCTGGCTCTGATACCACTGTTGGAAAAAACGGCGGTCAGATCAATCACGATTGATACCCGGTGCAGCGGAAGTTTAAAATTTTTGTTATGGAACAATTCCATAGTGTGGGTATCAACCGTTCAACGATTAAATTATTGTGTGTGTAAAATTTAAATAACAGTTATTAAATTTTACCTCCAATCTCGCAACGAGATTAATGGACACCAACAGATTTGATCTGCTCTTGTTGTCTCTCCCTGGAACCGATGAACTCCTTCAATCAGGTCCACGAACAGAGGTTTAAATCCCTCTGATAGATTGCACTAGAAAATCTATCAGAAGTTTTCTGCGAAGAGATTAAACGAATCTGATTCGTTGTTCCTGACTGCAATTAAAAATCACAGACCGGAATTTCTCGGGCAGAGCAGGAAGGGGACGGCCGAAAATTCTTTGAGAGAGAAGGGTTTCGATTTTTGCTCTGTCTCAAAAATTATGACTTGTTGTGTGTAATTTCTGTACTGAAATAACTTATTTATAATGCAGGCCACTAACACCTTAGGGCCCATTAATCATAAGCTGGGGCCCGACAAGCAAAGCCCGCTCGTTCAGAAATTAATATAAAATTCATCGTGACTCCGATTGATGAACTGATTTCACCAATGTGCACAGAAACCATTTCTGCACATTTTAAAGTCAAAATAAATTTTCCTGAATCCGAATTCAGTGGTTTCCAAAAATGTCCATCCCTATGTCATTTTAGGAAATCCTACTCCCTTACTCTTATTTAAGAAGTCCAACTCCTTAGTTCATTAAATTTAACTCTTTAAATTTAACTATCTCAACGGGGATTAAAACTCCATTACACTGTGTGACCCTCAATGGTTCAGGGATACAGCTAGCCGTGGGCTCACAACTCCTTGTGACTCGGAACAACACTTTCCGACTTGCCCAACGAATCATGGTAAAGCGCCTAGCAACATCGCCCCATGATTCCCTAGGTATCACTGATAGTGCCTACAAGAACCAGTAGATTTTGGTTAGCGTACAGTACGGTCCCTTCATCCATATATCCCGATCGAATCAACAACCATTGGTATATCGAGAGTCGCTCAAGATTCGATGACTATGCAATGCATCTTGAAGATCAAATTAGTGACATCGCATGTGCTACTAAGAAACCATTTCTTAAATCACATCAAGTACTCTGGCCAAAGATTTGTCACACTAATATCTCCTCAGATCGCATAGGATATCCACACTCGCAAGTATGTGGTGAATCCTTGACAACAATGCATTGACTCCTATATGTGTCGTAACTGTACCCAATCTCGACACCTGATGACCCCCTCAGAGTCGGTAAACGAGTCAAAGCACAGTACTAGCATATAGAGTCTCCATGATGTTTCAAGTCGTAAGGACTAATGGTGTACAACCAAAACCGCGGACTTTATCCACTCGATAAGTGATAACCACTTGGAAAGTCCGGATAGGGTAGTTCGACTATTCATCCTATGAATATCCATTTGCATGCTTCGAACATCTCCATGTTCCCTACCAATGAAACGTGGTACTCCGCATCGCAAATGCTAGTCTCAAACTCGAGCGATCCTTATCCTTATTATCGGACGGCTCAATCGACTAGGAACGGTTTTAGAACATACAGTGACTATAAGATGTATTTCATGATAGACATCTCCATGTTCTACCACATCTTACATACACTATAGTATATTCAAGGTCTTTATCAAAACAACAATAGTATATCACAATATAACAATATGAAGTAATATAAAGTCATTGCCATAAAAGTGTAAATAATATTAAACAAAAGATTGTTTATACAAAGAGTCAACAAAGCCCATAGCCACACAGTTGGCTCACTGGGCACCCACTCTTACACATCTATAGCCACACATTGGAGGAGCATGCCCAACACCTCCAAACAGTGTTCCAAGTCTTACGAGAGAACGAGCTCTATGTGAAGAAGGAAAAGTGTTCTTTTGCGCAAGAGACGGTTCAATTCTTGGGGCACACTATTGAGCATGGGAAGCTGAAAATGGACGAAAGCAAGGTTCGTGCCATCATGGATTGGGAACCGCCAACCAAGGTAACCGAACTCCGTTCTTTCCTTGGGCTAGTTAATTACTATCGCAGGTTCATAAGAGGGTATTCCGCTAGAGCGGCACCGCTGACGGATCTTCTTAAGAAGAACCGGCCATGGGGATGGTCGGACGCATGTGCCAAAGCCTTTGATGACTTAAAGGCAGCGGTAAGCAAGGAACCTGTCCTAGCTTTGCCAGACTTTGGCAAAGAGTTTGCAGTGCACACAGATGCTTATGATTTCGCTATTGGGGGAGTTCTAATGCAAGAAGGGCACCCCATAGCCTATGAAAGCCGGAAGCTCAACGAGATGGAGAAGCGATACACGGTACAAGAGAAGGAGATGACCGCCATCATCCACTGCCTAAGGGTGTGGAGACATTATTTGTTAGGGTCTCGGTTCTCCGTCAAGACTGATAACATTGCCACTAGCTACTTTCAGAGTCAGAAGAAGCTTAGTCCCAAGCAAGCTAGGTGGCAAGACTTCTTAGCCGAGTTCGACTTTGTGCTTGAGTACCGGCCAGGCAAAGCCAATGTAGTTGCCGATGCGCTAAGTCGGAAAGCAGAGTTGGCATCTATTAGTACTGCCTTAGGTGACCTGCCAGCACACATCAAAGAAGGATTGGAGCATGATCCCATGGCCAAGGAGTTGACCAAGCTTGTCAAGCAAGGGAAGACTCGGCAATTCTGGCTTGAAGATGGGCTTCTATATACAAAGGGACGTCGACTCTATGTGCCAAAGTGGGGGAATCTGAGGAAAGATCTAATCCGCGAGTGCCATGACACCAAATGGGCCGGCCATCCAGGGCAAAAACGCACAAGGGCCTTGTTGGAAGCATCATACTATTGGCCGCAAATGAGAGACCAAGTCGAACTATATGTCAAGACATGCTTGGTCTGTCAACAAGACAAGGTCATGACAAAGCAACCGGCGGGAATGCATGAGCCACTACCTACTGCAGAGCGTCCATGGGAATCTATTACTATGGACTTCATTAGCGCCTTGCCGAAGTCCAATGGGTTTGGTTCGATCATGGTGGTGATCGATAGATTCACTAAGTATGGAACATTCATTCCATGCCCAAAGGATTGCACTGCCGAGGAAGCTGCAAGGATATTCCTCAAGAATTTAGTCAAGTACTGGGGGTTACCAAGACACATCATAAGCGACAGGGACCCTCGATTCACAGGCCGACTCTGGACGGAACTCTTCAAACTACTTGGGTCGGAGCTACATTTCTCTACAAGCTTTCACCCGCAAACTGA
Organism: Henckelia pumila; assembly: GCF_033568475.1. Lineage (NCBI taxonomy): Eukaryota > Viridiplantae > Streptophyta > Magnoliopsida > Lamiales > Gesneriaceae > Henckelia > Henckelia pumila. Next base: position 6,859,531 of record NC_133122.1, read on the forward strand.
TGGCCAAACCGAGCGGGTAAATGCCTTGTTGGAATGCTACTGGAGGCACTTTGTGAGTGCCAACCAACGAGACTGGGCGAAGCTCATGGATGTGGCACAATTCTCTTACAACTTACAACAAAGTGAGGCCACTGGGAAGAGCCCATTCGAGCTAGTCAAGGGGCAACAACCGACTACTCCACATACATTGCAAATATCTTTTAAGGGACAAAGCCCCGCCGCGACAAAGATGGCTAAGTGTTGGAGCGAGCACATGGACTTGGCGCAAGTACACTTAGAGAAGGCCCAACAGCGCATGAAGAAATGGGCCGATGCAAAGAGAAGGCAACAAGAGTACTCCATCGGAGATGAAGTACTCATCAAGCTCTTGCCACATCAATTCAAAGCCTTCCGAGGGATACACAAGGGTCTAATCCGGAAGTATGAAGGACCCTTTACGATAATTGCAAGGGTTGGGAAGGTATCCTATCGTCTCGACCTCCCCAACACATTGAAGATTCATCCGGTCTTCCATGTGAGCATGTTAAAGCCTTATTATCCAGATGAGGAAGACACTAGCCGAGGCGATTCTCACCGAGCACCTCCTGTAGTAACAACTTCCTTTGACAAAGACGTTGAAGAGGTGCTTGCCAAACGCATTGAGCGGAGACGTGGAGTGCAACCCAGCACTCAATATCTGATCAAATGGAAGGGATTGCCAAAGTTCGAGGCAACATGGGAAACAAAACATGACTTGTGGAAGTTCAAAGAACTACTCCATCAATTTGAGGCGACGAGGGCGTCAGCCGAATAGGTGGGGGAGAATGTCACAACCGGCACCTTCTTTCACATTTCGGAAGATTCTAGAGCTTGGTGCAAGGTAGAGGTTGTTCATTTTATAGAAGTCTCTACAATATTCAAGATATAGGCTTATGTAGAACTCTCTAGAATACACTTGTATATAAATGACTTGTATAGAAACTTGTAGAAAGTAGACTCTAGATTAGTGTAGATGGAAGAATCTAGAATCATGTAGATTGTAGGGAGCTCAACTATAAAAGGGTGATAGCCCTCATTTGTAAACCACCAAGTTGGAAATCAATACAAAGTATTCTCCAAGCTCTCTTGTGTTCTTACTCAAACACTTACACACACACTTGCGCAACAAAGGCTGCTTTGCTAGTACTCGCGAGGGGCGTAGTCAAGGAGCAAAGGCCGCACGTGATCTTAGAAGGGCTAAGTCCGTGACACTATGCTCTGAATACATTAGCATGGGATAACATTATAGGATTTTGGTCCTATTACGTTGGCATTCGGGATCGGAGTAATGATTAACAGGGACAGTCGGGGGCATTAGTATTTCATAGTCAGAGGTGAAATTCTTGGATTTATGAAAGACGAACAACTGCGAAAGCATTTGCCAAGGATGTTTTTATTAATCAAGAACAAAATTTGGGGGCTCGAGACGATCAGATACCGTCCTAGTCTCGACCATAAACGATTCCATCCAGGGATCGGCGGATGTTACTTTATTAACTCCGCCAGCACCTTATGAGAAATCAAAGTCTTTGGGTTCCATGGGGAGTATGGTCGCAAGGCTGAAACTTAAAGGAATTGACGGAAGGGCACCACCAGGAGTGGAGCCTGCGGCTTAATTTGACTCAACACGGGGAAACTTACCAGGTCCAGACATAGTAAGGATTGACAGATTGAGAGCTCTTTCTTTTTTTTTCTAGATATGAACACATATCAATAGATGGTAAATAAAGAAGTACAAATACACTGGGCATACCCAGGGATCCGAAATCAATGTATCAACAATAAAATCAAAATACTAAACAAACCCATACAAAAATAGCCAACCCAACCCAATACCTTTACATATAACCAGACAAACCAGAACTAGGTATGGAGGCTAGTAGGCCAATTGTTCTGAGTGCATTCAAGAGAGTAGCAGAGTGCAGCCAACCATCATATCCAGCTGGGCTCGAAGATTGGCGCCATCAAAGTCATCAACAGTAACTCTCGTAGCCGCAAACTAGGAGTAGAGGCTAGGAGGCCACACGATCTGAGTGTAACCATAAATACCACGAAGCAATAGCAGAGGAAGATGTCCACGCAAATGCATGGTGATGATAGGAAAGTCAAAGTATTTGCCAAACATCATGCACAGGGACGTACAACTACACTGGGCATACCCAGGGATGTACAACTACACTGATCATACTCAGGAACTTACAACTACTCTGGGCATACCCAAAAACCAGAAAACATTCAAAGATAGGACCCAAAATGTCAAAGTAATAAAGCCAGAATGAAAGATAAAATCGAGCTATGCAGAGGCTAGTAAGAATGAGAGATCCTCAGTAAGCAAGTAGTACAATAGTATCAACTCAACCCCTCCTCAATCCATACATTCAAGAGATCTCTAGCAGATGTAAAAAGGAGCCATGCCGTAAATTTAGAGAATCAAGGCACGGTGAATGTGAATAATAATCTTTCTGATGATAGCATCAATATCAGGACGTTCAGCTTCAAAGATTGCTCAGTTCCGAGCCCCCATAAGTGGTACAAGACTGCAGCTACTCCTGCCTGGCATCTCCTTTTGTTCATCATTGTGCCCCTGTAAAACCTGCGCATAAATCTAAGCAAACCCATCAAAGAACTAACCTGATATTGAATACCCAGCCAATCCCACAATCGGGCCCAAATCCGTCTTGAAACCGTACACTCGAAGAATAAGTGTTGCGCATCTTCAGTATGTGTTCCGCAAAACGCACAAGATTTGTCAGGGATATAAGGTTGCCGATCTTTGGTTAAGCATTTACCATGGGCAATAAGCCAAAAAATAATTCTATGTTTGGGAAGGATGTATGGTCTCCACACAATGGGCTTCCAAGGCCACCTCCCCTGGCCTATAAAGAAGCTGTTGTACAACTGAGC
>NC_133122.1:6869952-6873497 GCF_033568475.1 Henckelia pumila
CAGGTCCACGAACGGATATTTAATCCCTCTGATAGATTGCACTAGAAAATCTATCAGAAGTTTCTACGAAGAGATTAACGAATTTGATCCGTTAAACCAGACTGTAATTCAAAATCACAGGCTGGATTTTTCTCAAGCAGAGGGAGAGGGGGCGGCGGCCACAGTAAATAAAATTAGGGTTTTCGAAAATTATTTTATGACCTGTTGTGTGTAATTTCTGTAATGCAATAACTTATTTATAATGTAGGCCGCTAACAGCTTAGGGCCCATTAGTCATAAGTTCAAGCCCGACAAGCAAAGCCCGCATGTTCAGAAATTAATATAAAATTCATCGTGACTCCGATTGATAAACCGATTTCACCAATGTGCACAGAAACCATTTCTGCACCTATTAAAGTCAAGATAAATTTTTCTGAATCCGAATTCAGTGATTTCCAAAAATGGTCATCCCTATGTCATTTTAGGAAATCTTACTCCTCTACTCTTAAATAAGAAGTCCAACTTCTTCGTTCATTAAATTTAACTCTTTAAATTTAACTATCTCAACGGGGATTAAAAATCCATTACTCTGTGTGACCCTCAATGGTTCAGGGATACAGCTAGCCGTGGGCTCACAACTCCTTGTGACTCGGAACAACAATTTCCGACTTGCCCATCGAATCATGGTATGAGCGCCTAGCAACATCGCCCCATGATTCCCTAGGTATCACTGATAGTGCCTACAAGAACCAATAGATTTTGGTTAGCGTACAGTACGGTCCCTTCATCCATATATCCCGATCGAATCAACAACCATTGGTATATCGAGAGTCGCTCGAGATTCGATAACTATGCAATGCATATTGAAGATCAAATAGTGACATCGCATGTGCTACTAAGAAACCATTTCTTAAATCACATCATGTACTCTGGCCAGAGATTCGTCACATTAATATCTCCTCAGATCGCATAGGATATCCACACTCGCAAGTATGTGATGAATCCTTGACAACAAAGCATCGACTCCTATATGTGTTGTAACTGTACCCAATCCCGACACCTGATGACCCCAATAGAATCGGTAAACGAGTCAAAGCACAGTACTAGCATATAGAGTCTCAATGATGTTTCAAGTAGTAAGGACTAATGGTGCACAACCAAAACCGCGGACTTTATCCACTCGATAAGTGATAACCACTTGGAAAGTCCGGATAGGGTAGTTCGATCATTCATCATATGAATATCCTACCAATGAAATGTGGTACTCTGCATCGCAAATGCTAGTCTCAAACTCGAGCGATCCTTATCCTTATTATCGGACGGCTCAATCGACTAGGAACAGTTTAGAATATACAGTGACTATAAGATGTGTTTCATGATAGACATCTCCATGTTCTACCACATCTTACATACACTATAGTATATTCAAGGTCTTTATCAAAACAACAATAGTATATCACAATATAACAATATGAAGAAAGATAAAGTCATTGCCATTAATAAAAGTGTAAATTATTTTAAACAAAAGATTGTTTATACAAAGAGTCATCAAAGCCCTTTGCCACAAGTTGGCTCACCGGGCACCCACTCTTTCAAATTTTGTTTTCTATGAAGTTTTTATGCATAAATAATGCATCTAAGGCGTCGGATTAGTGCCACCATGAGTGCCCAAGTTGGGGGCACCGTGCGCACTGGAGGGCTGCCCGTGCGATACGTAGCACAAACGAGCAAGCCAAAGTATGATTCTTACGGCACAATGTTGTTTTCTCTCGAGTTTTCATGCATAAATAATGCATCTAAGGCGTCTGATTCATGCCCCCATGAGTGCGCAAGTTGGGGTCACCGTGCGCACGGGCGGGCTGCCCCTTGCGGCACGTTGCGCCAATGAGCGAGCCAAACATTGATTCTCATGGCACAATGTTGTTTTCTATCGAGTTTTCATGCATAAATAATGCATCTAAGGCGTCGGATTCGTGCCACCATGAGTGCCCAAGTTGGGGGCACCGTGCGGCATGTAGCGCAAACGAGCGAGTAAATTGATGATTCTCACGGCACAAATATTTATTTCCCTCGAGTTTCATGCATAAATAAGGCATGTTTGTGTTCGGATTCGCATTTGGCCCAAAAAAAATGTTTTAAAAAAGAAAAAATTTATTATGATTCCTCAGCCCAAAAACCCACTTTTCTAAAACTTGGGTTTTTTTCCTAAGTATACTATAGGGGGAGGAGGGTGTTTGGCCGTGGGCTTGGTTGAGGTTTTGGGGCAATGCTTGCCATTGCCTCCCATGCTCATCCAACCTCTTGACAACCTTCCTCGATGGGCGCCCTTTCCGGCCGCTGCTCCGGCGGGTTTTCCGGCTGGCGGCCGGTAGGGGAGTTTTTTCACCCCGACGTCATTTCGCACCCCGTTTCTTTCTATATTGCATGCATGAGCTTTTTAGACATGCGGATCGCGAACTCTTTGTAGGCTTGTTTTCTATTACGGTTGGTCGGAAAGAAGGAATATCGGTGTTTGGGAATCAAGCATGCGTAGGTGTTCGTCATTGTTGTTCTTAAGCTACTATGCGATCATCAAAGTCCCTCGGTTTAGGATGCTTGTGGGTCCGGAAGGCACATTATGGTCATTGCTATCGTGGATCGGCGAGCAAGTTGTGTGAGTCTCGTTCTCTTTATTGGAGCACGGGTCGCGCTTGCGATTGATTTCCCACATCTTCGTGTCCGAATATTTGTGCTTGCATATGAGGTTGAGAATAAGCTTGAAACTCCAATAAGGTTTGCATCCCCAAAAGTAGGGGTGGGTTAGATCGGTGGGGTTGTGAGTTCTTGCGCAAGACGTTTTGAGTGGGTTCGATCATGATATCTTGTGCTTGTGGCAGTTTTTTGGATGCGTCCATGTGGAATTTCGTTGCATGTTCGATCCTCCATAGCCCTGAGTATTGGTGCTCTTAACCCCCCCTGCAACCATCAAAGTCCCTTGGTTCAGGACGCATTGGGGCCGGAGATCACATTATGGTCATTGCTATTGTGGATCGGCGAGCGGCGAGAAATCGCGTGTGTTCCAATCTTCGTCCGACATTTTGTTTCTCCCGTAGCTTTGATTTTATTGCCAAGGATGTGTATCCGTGTTAGTCAGGGCATTTGCTTGAGCTCTTTGGCTGTTTTCCACCTCTTTCCATTGTATTGGAGCGGTGGATGACTTAGCCTAGGTGTTTGAACTTTGCGTACGTAACAACACATGAGTGGTGGTCGGTGTGTCCGGGTAAGTTGAGTCCCTGCTTGCGCAGTGAAAACGTATCCGGAATGCCTCTTCAGTGAATGGTTCAAGTATCGGGAACATCTTGGCCAACTCGGTTTTCTGTGTTCTATACCCAAACAGCGGGAATTCGTCGAATTAATGACCCTTTATTCTTTTGCTGCGAGCCCTCGGTTTCGTGGTACGGGATGATATTTGCAACAAATGTCGTTATCCAACTCCCACGACTTTTTTAATGGTCTTGAGTTTTTGGATCAATGGCACCTCGCTTGGTCTCTCGGTCACGGAGTACCTCGTGGGTATGATGAGACGT
>NC_133122.1:6873597-6881097 GCF_033568475.1 Henckelia pumila
TTTGTCTTTTGCTTCTTCTCGGGCTCGACTTTCTTGGGTGGTGGGTAGAACGTTTCTTGCCCTTCATACTTGGCCCCTTCTTCGCAGAAGATGAGGAGCCCACAAGAAAGCTGGCTTATCCTTCTTAAGTGTGGATTCATATGTAACGAGCATATTGACCATCTCTTCAAGGGTGGCCTCTATCTTGTTCATATTAAAATTTATCACAAATCCATCGAATGAAGAAGGAAGAGACAGAAGCAATAAATCCACATTGAGTTCATGCTCCAACACCAAATCTAGGGTCGCCAACTTCTGTATGAGCCAAATCACTCGTACCCCATGATCACGGACCGAAGTCCCTTCACGCATGCGGCACGTCATCACTCCTTAACAGTAGCGAACCTTTCAGCCCTCGACTGAGCCCCAAAAAGTTCCTTGAGTTGCGTGTGAATGTCAGCAGCATTCACCGTGTCCTCAAATCGCCTCTGGAGTTCATCAGACATCGAGCTTGCATATAGCATTTTGGTCTTGATGTCATGGTCACACCATGCATCAAGTTTGGCCAATTCCTGGACTTATGTCAGCTGGTGCTTCCTTCGGAGGTGCTTTCTCTAACACGTAGAGCATTTTCTCCGAAGTTAAGACAATCTTCAACTTCCGGAACCATTCCGTATAGTTGGCGCCAGTCAATTTGTTTTGTTCGAGGATCGAGAATAATGGATTTCGCGAATTCATTGTATGAAATACTGAAAAGGAAAACAGACTATATCAATGATTGTTTAACAATTTACTAAGACATAAAATAGGCGAATTTAATTTTATGAATCTCACTCCCACTATTTTAACGATTTCACCACCCTCTAGTGAAACGGGAAACTTTTTCCTTAGTGAGAACATGGAGTCAATTGACAAACTTATGGTCCCGAATAATATCAGCCAACCATAATTCTCAAAAGGTAGAGCCCAATTGCTTCCAAAGCAACCCCCATGTATTTACCTCATGTCCAATAAGGGCCCAATAATATGACGCCGTTTAAAATGAATGTCAAGATGACCCATCAATATTAAGTTGTGATGGACGGTCGCCATGTGGATCCCCCAATAATATGAGCCGATCCCATGGGAGTTCCACCCAACTTACAACATTTGTCGATCCAATGTACAGCTTTCCGACGGACGGGCCCCCCCAATAATATGAGGGACCGTATCCGGGGTAGCATCACATACATTGACCGTTGATGGAAGGTAGGAACATTTAAACAATATTTAAATTTCCTTTATTTATCTTGATATAAATTTTAAATCATATTTAAAATGAGGGATTTTATTTATAAAAATATTTGTCTCATCATATTTAATTTATTGCATGCATTGCCGGATTCACGCAATTTATGTCTAAACATGCATACAATCATAATATCACATATTATTTAGGATGATCGATTCCATTTCTAATTGACCCGTGGTTGCCAATCACGGGTCTTAGTCCAATCCTAGGTAATATGCAGTATGCAAATGCAATCCTATTACATATGCTTCCAATTTACATTTCTTCAGTTCATTGTCTGCTGGGCCCACCATCTTCAAATCTTGATCTCCCACTAAATCTAATGTATTTACAATAAATAACAATGACAAGTAGGGGATACATTTTTAGGGGTGGGAACGGGCTATAAACCAAGCCCACTTTTATTACATATGACATTCATATCGGGCCATAAACAGGCCCATTAATAAAACCAACAATAATAAAGACAAAATGTAAATTCCTAACATACACCTACAAAATTGGTCATGGCAATCGATCATCCTTATCCAATAACATTTAATTCAAAATTAATTTATTGGATAACATGCTGTGGCAATTCAAATTTAAACAAGATAAAATCATATTTTATATATAAAATCTCATTTCACATATAAAATCATATTTTATCTCTATATCAAATAAAATCATATTTTATCTATAAAATCCAATTTTACAAATAAAATCATATTTTACTTAATATATCATAAGATCATATCTTATCATCAATTGTACCAAAATAATTGATTTCAAAATTCAATTTACGGATAAAATATTAAAATTTTCCAAAAATTCAAATTTATCCAAAATCAATTTTAAAATTTACGGACTCGAACAATTCGATCCGAAATCTCGTGAACCAATCAAAAACAATTTTTGACCGGACCAAAAATAAAATTTTAAATATTAAAATTAATTTTTTTTTTAAATAAAAATATAATTTTTCCCGCGGGCCGCCCGGGACACTCCCGGGCAGGCCCGCACCCGGGGCGCGGGCCGGGGGCAGCCCGGCTGCCCCCTTAGGGCAGCGCCTGGCGCCGCCCCTGGGCGGCGCCGTGCGCGCTGCCCTGGGCGACGCCGAGCGCCGCCCTGCGCTGCGTGGGCGGCGCCGAGCGCCGCCCTGGGCAGCGCCGAGCGCTGCCCTGCGCTGCGCTGGGCAGCGCACAGCGCTGCCCTGGGCGGCGACGGTCGCCGCCTTGGGCGGCGCCGTGCGCCCCCTTTGGGCGGCGCCGTGCGCCGCCCGGGGCAGCAACAATTGCTGCCCCACCGGGCAGCGATCCAATCGCTGCCCGTGGTTTTGCCCCGAAAAAATTTTTTTTTATTTAAAAATATTTATTTTGTTTCAAAAACCGAGACTCAAAAATTTTGTACAATTGATTAATTTAATCGTTTGATCTGAGCAACCTGGCTCTGATACCACTTTTGGAAAACAGGCGGTCAGATCAATCACGATTGATACCCGGTGCAGCGGAAGTTTAAAAATTTTATCATGGAACAATTCCATGGTGTGGGTATCAACCGTTTAACGATTAAATTATTGTGTGTGTAAAATTCAAATAACAATTAATTAAATTTTACCTTCAATCTCGCAACGAGATTACTGGACACCAACAGATTTTATCTGCTCTTGTTGTCTCTCCCTGGAACCGATGAACTCCTTCAATCAGGTCCACGAATGAGGTTTAAATCCCTCTGATAGATTGCACTAGAAAATCTATCAGAAGTTTTTCTGCGAAGAGATTAAACGAATCTGATTCGTTATTCCTGACTGCGATTCAAAATCACAGACCGAAATTTCTCGGGCAGAGCAAAAGGGGGACGGCCGAAAATTCTTTGAGAGAGAAGGGGTTTCGATTTTCTGTCTCAAAAATTATGAGCTGTTGTGTGTAATTTCTGTACTGAAATAACTTATTTATAATGCAGGCCACTAACACCTTAGGGCCCATTAGTCATAAGCTGGGGCCCGACAAGCAAACCGCTCGTTCAGAAATTGATATAAAATTCATCGTGACTCCGATTGATGAAACGATTTCACCAATGTGTACAGAAACCATTTCTGCACGTTTTAAAGTCAAAATAAATTTTCCTGAATCCGAATTCAGTGGTTTCCAAAAATGTCCATCCCTATGTCATTTTAGGAAATCCTACTCCCTTACTCTTATTTAAGAAGTCCAACTCCTTAGTTCATTAAATTTAACTCTTTAAATTTAACTATCTCAACGGGGATTAAAACTCCATTACACTGTGTGACCCTCAATGGTTCAGGGATACAGCTAGCCGTGGGCTCACAACTCCTTGTGACTCGGAACAACACTTTCCGACTTGCCCAACGAATCATGGTAAAGCGCCTAGCAACATCGCCCCATGATTCCCTAGGTATCACTGATAGTGCCTACAAGAACCAGTAGATTTTGGTTAGCGTACAGTACGGTCCCTTCATCCATATATCCCGATCGAATCAACAACCATTGGTATATCGAGAGTCGCTCAAGATTCGATAACTATGCAATACATCTCGAAGATCAAATTAGTGACATCGCATGTGCTACTAAGAAAACATTTCTTAAATCACATCAAGTACTCTGGCCAGAGATTTGTCACACTAATATCTCCTCAGATCGCATAGGATATCCATACTCGCAAGTATGTGGTGAATCCTTGACAACAATGCATTGACTCCTATATGTGTCGTAACTGTACCCAATCTCGACACCTGATGACCCCCATAGAGTCGGTAAACGAGTCAAAGCACAGCACTAGCATATAGAGTCTCCATGATGTTTCAAGTCGTAAGGACTAATGGTGTACAACCAAAACCGCGGACTTTATCCACTCGATAAGTGATAACCACTTGGAAAGTCCGGATAGGGTAGTTCGATTATTCATCCTATGAATATCCATTTGCATGCTTCAAACATCTCCATGTTCCCTACCAATGAAACGTGGTACTCCGCATCGCAAATGCTAGTCTCAAACTCGAGCGATCCTTATCCTTATTATCGGACGGCTCAATCGACTAGGAACGGTTTTTAGAATATACAGTGACTATAAGATGTATTTCATGATAGACATCTCCATGTTCTACCACATCTTACATACACTATAGTATATTCAAGGTCTTTATCAAAACAACAATAGTATATCACAATATAACAATATGAAGTAATACAAAGTCATTGCCATAAGAGTGTAAATAATATTAAACAAAAGATTGTTTATACAAAGAGTCATCAAAGCCCATAGCCACACAGTTGGCTCACTGGGCACCCACTCTTACAAGAGGGCGTGGACGGGGGCCCTGCAGAAGGTGGTGTGGCTTTGCATGTGGTGGCCGTCGGACCTACTGGGGACCAGGGCACTAGGCTCTGACCAGGGTTGCACTTTGAAGGGCAACAGCGTGATAATGGATTAGACATTGATATTAATAAACCCCTTGTGCATGATGAGGACAATATCAATGATGACATATCAATGATGAGGGCATGGTTTTAGAAATTCCGGGAAGTATTGGGGAAGAAAAAGTTTGTAGTGTTAGTCTTTGAAGGTGATGGAGTTGAAGAGGGCTTGAAAAAGTGGTTAGTAAGCAAACAAAAAAGAAACTCAAGTACCTTAAGCGATTGTCGAGACCTAGAAATTCGGGAGGATCAAGCTCTAGCTTAACTTAGTACATTGAGGTGGATTCTAGGAAATGGGATCCCAACATGACAGCGAAGTCCTTTCTATTAAACCAAGCACAAATTCGGGCTAGGAGACTTAAGGTCGTCTCTCGCCAAACATGAAGATTGCAAGTTGGAACATGAGGGGTTTCAATAAGCCCCTCAAACAAAGGCACGTTCAAGGAGTGTTGAAAAAATACAACTTGAGCGGCCTTGGGATACTTGAAGTAAAGGTTAATGTTAATCTTGTGGATAGATTGATGGATACTAAATTCCCTAGTATGTCTTTTATGCACAACTTTCATATGTGCACGAACAGTCGTATCCTTGTCATGTGGGATAGTAAGGATGTGAGGCTAGATGTTCTTGGTATGTCTGATCAAGTTATTCATGTCTCAGTTGTGTGCCTTCATTCTCAGAGAGTCTTTTTAGCTTCTTTCATCTATGGCAGGAATTCGGTGGTGGCTAGGAGGCCTCTTTGGGATTTTCTGATCAAACATGAGGAGAATATTTCCCTCCCCTGGATCCTGTTAGGGGACTTTAACTGTGTAAGATACCCTCATGAGAAGATGGGTGGCATTCCTATTGCCCCGAGGGATATGGAAGATCTGAGAAATTGTATCAATCGGTTGGAGCTCTCAGATGTGAATCATGTTGGTTGCTACTAAACTTGGTTTAGCCTGGCTGTTTCTTCTAAGCTTGACCGAGTTATGGTCAATCATCATTGGAGTGAATCAAATTTGGATGTATTTGCTGACTTTGTGGAACCGGGTTGCTTTTCTGACCATACTTGTTGTGTGGTTTCCATCTTCAGGGATAGCACTCGTCGTGCTACACCTTTTAAATTCTTCAATATGTGGGCCACCCACCCGGATATCTACAGTTATTCAGGACAAACTAGTGGTTCAGTGGGGGGGGGGGCACAGCACAATTCCTCATCAAGAAAAAGCTACATGGGATGAAAAGAGTGCTGAAACAGCTTAATGAGCGCCATTTCAGTCATATCTCTAGTCGAGCAAAGCGTGCGAATGAGGATCTTGCAGAGGCCCAATCTATTGCCCTTAACTCTGGAGTTATAGACAACTCAATTGTGGTTCTTAGGAGAAAAGCAGAGTTCCTTCTTGAAGCGGAGCGCTTGTTTCTCTCCCAAAGGCCAAATGTGAGTATCTCAAACATAGTGACAGATGCTCCAAATTCTTCCATGGTATGATAAAAAGGAACATCAAGAGAAATAAGATTGTGGCCCTCACTCTTAGAGATGGTTCCACTTCCATGGATCAAAATGAAATAGCGGATGAATTTGTGAATTCTATCAGGCCTTGTTGGGCTCGAGTTTGGAAAGAGATACCCTGGATACTTCCCTTGTTGCGCCTGGTCCGAAGGTGGAGGAGGCCAGCTCGGAGGGATTAAATAGAGATGTGAGTGTGGATGAAGTCAAGAGTGCTCTGTTCAACATTGAGGATGACAAAGCTCCTGGCCCAGATGGTTTCGGGGCTGCTTTCTTTAAGAAGGATTGGTCCACTGTTGAAGGTGATGTTATTGCGGCTGTCTTGGAATTCTTTAGGAGTGGTAAGCTACTCAAACAGTGGAACCACGCTTCCATTGCGCTGGTGCCAAAGTCAAGACCATGCCACTACAGTCAATGAATTCAGGCTAATATCGTGATGTACAGTGTTCTATAAAATAATTGCCAAGTCCTGACGGAATAGATTAGTGGATGTGATTGAGCCTTTGATAAGTCAAGCTCAAGAAGCATTTGTTCTAGGTAGGTCAATTGTGGAAAACATTCACATGGCCCAAGAAATGCTGAAGCATTATGCTAGAAAGAGAGGCTCTCCCCGTTGCATCTTAAAGATAGACCTCAAAAAAGCATATGATACGGTTCACTGGGAATTCCTACGGGATACTTTGCGCTTCCTCAATTTTCCTCCTCGGTTTATTGTGAGCTCTACCTCCTATTCCATCTCACTAGGTGGACAATTGTTTGGATTCTTCAAAGGGGCCAGAGGCCTTCGTCAGGGAGATCCTTTGTCTCCATTCCTCTTTGTTTTGTGCATGGAAATGCTCTCTCGATCCATTCTTCATGCTTATACGATGTCAGATTTCCAGTTTCACCCTAGGTGTGATCACTTTAACATCACCCACTTGGTTTATGCTGATGATTTGCTGATTCTGTCGAAGGGTGATGTCCCAAGTATAAAAATCATCCTGGATTGTGTTAGTAAGTTTGGGAATATGGCTAGCCTCCGTGCTAATGCGATGAAATCCAATCTATTCATGGCAGCTGTCAAAGAGCCAGCGCTTAGTGAAATCATTCGGCTAAGTGGATACCAGATTGGATCTTTCCCATTTAGGTACCTTGGTATCCCTCTTGCCGCTGGCAGACTTAGGGAAGGAGATTATAGTGGTTTGGTTGATGGGATTGCAAAGAAAATAGCCTCTTGGCCCAGAAATACTCTATCTTAGCAGGGAAACTTGAGTTGCTTCGATCTTGTAGTTCAAGGGGTGGAATGTTTTGGCTCTCTGTTCTCCCTATTTCTTGTGGAGTCATTGACA
>NC_133122.1:6886097-6923597 GCF_033568475.1 Henckelia pumila
ATGTAAGATGTGGTAGAACATGGAGATGTCTATCATAAAACACATCTTATAGTCACCGTATATTCTAAACTGTTCCTAGTCGATTGAGCCGTCGATAATAAGGATAAGGATCGCTCGAATTTGAGACTAGCATTTGCGATGCGGAGTACCACGTTTCATTGGTAAGGAACATAGAGATGTTCGAAGCATGCAAATGGATATTCATACGATGAATGATCGAACTACCCTATCCGGACTTTCCAAGTGGTTATCACTTATCGAGTGGATAAAGTCCGCGGTTTTGGTTGTACACCATTAGTCCTTACTACTTGAAACATCATTGAGACTCTATATGCTAGTACTGTGCTTTGACTCGTTTATCGACTCTATTGGGGTCATCAGGTGTCGGGATTGGGTACAGTTACAACACATATAGGAGTCGATGCTTTGTTGTCAAGGATTCACCACATACTTGCGAGTTTGGATATCCTATGCGATCTGAGGAGATATTAGTGTGACGAATCTCTGGCCAGAGTACATGATGTGTTTTAAGAAATGGTTTCTTAGTAACACATGCGATGTCACTATTTGATCTTCAAGATTTATTGCATAGTTATCGAATCTCGAACGACTCTCGATATACCAATGGTTGTTGATTCGATCGGGATATATGGATGAAGGGACCGTACTGTACGCTAACCAAAATCTATTGGTTCTTGTAGGCACTATCAGTGATACCTCATGGGGCGATGTTGCTAGGCGCTCTTACCATGATTCGATGGGCAAGTCGGAAATTGTTGTTCCGAGTCACAAGGAGTTGTGAGCCCACGGCTAGCTGTATCCCTGAACCATTGAGGGTCACACAGAGTAATGGATTTTTAATCCTCGTTGAGATAGTTAAATTTAAAGAGTTAAATTTAATGAACAAAGAAGTTGGACTTCTTAATTATGAGTAGAGGAGTAAGATTTCCTAAAATGACATAGGGATGGGCATTTTTGGAAATCACTGAATTCGGATTCAGAAAAATTTATCTTGACTTTAAAAAGTGCAGAAATGGTTTCTGTGCACATTGGTGAAATCGGTTTATCAATCGGAGTCACGATGAATTTTATATTAATTTCTGAACATGCGGGCTTTGCTTGTCGGGCTTGAACTTATGACTAATGGGCTCTAAGCTGTTAGTGGCCTACATTATAAATAAGTTATTGCAATACAGAAATTACACACAACAGGTCACAATTTTCGAAAAAACCCTATTTTTCTCTCAGTAGTGGCCGCCCCCTTCTCACCTCTGCTCGGAAAATCCAGTCTGTGAATTTTGAATTGCAGTCTGGTTTAACGGATCAAATTTGTTAATCTCTTCGTAGAAACTTCTGATAGATTTTCTAGTGCAATCTATCAGAGGGATTAAATATCCGTTCGTGGACCTGATTGAAGAACAGTTCGTCCATCAGTTCCAGGGATATACAGCAAGAGTAGAGCAATCTGTTGGTGTCCAAAATCTCGATTCGAGATTGAAGGTAAAAATTTATAATTGTTATTTAATTTTTACACACACAATTTAATCGTAAGGTTTTGATACCCACTATGGAATCGTTCCATATAAATTTTTAAACTTCCGCTGCACTGAGTATCAATCCTGATTGATTTGATCGCGCGTTCTCCAACAGTGGTATCAGAGCCAGGTTGCTCAGATCAAGCGATTAAATTAATCGATTGTACAAAAATTTTTTAAGCCTCGGTTTTTGAAACAAAATAAATATTTTTAAAAAAAAATAAAAAATTCGGGCAAAAATCTGGGCAGCGATTGGATCGCTGCCCGGGGGGGGCAGCGATAGTGATCGCTGCTCTAGGGGCAGCCGGGCTGCCCGGCCCGACCCCATTAGGGCGCGAGCAGCCCGGGAATGTCCCGGGCGGCCCGCGGGAAAAATTAATTTTCAATTTTTAAATTAAATTTTAATATGTTAAAATTCTATTTTTGGTCCGATCGAAAATTGTTTTTGATTGGTCCACGTGGCGTCGGATCGAATTGTTCGAGTCCGAAAATTTTAAAATTGATTTTTGGATAAATTTGAATTTTTGGAAAATTTAAATATTTTATCCGTTAAATTGAATTTTGAAATTAATTATTTTTGGTACAATTGATGATAAGATATGATCTTATGGATATATTGAGTAAAATATGATTTTATGTATAAAATTGGATTTTATAGATAAAATATGATTTTATTTGATAAAAAGATAAAATATGATTTTGTATGTAAAATAAGATTTTATATATGAAATATGATTTTATCCTTTTAAATTTAAATTTCCATTGCATGTTATCCAATAAATTAATTTTGAATTAAATGTTATTGGATAAGGATGATCGATTGTCATGACCAATTTTGTAGGTGTATGTTAGGAATTTACATTTGTTTTTATTGTTGTTGGTTTTATTAATGGGCCTGGTTTATGGCCCAATATGAATTGTCATATGTAATAAAAGTGGGCTTGGTTTATGGCCCGTTCCCACCCCTTAAAAATGTATCCCCTACTTGTCATTGTTATTTATTGTAAATACATTAGATTTAGTGGGAGATGAAGATTTGAAGATGGTGGTGGGCCCAGCAGACAATAAAGACAGAAGAAATGTAAATTGGAAGCTCAATGTAATAGGATTGCATTGCATACTGCATATTACCTAGGATTGGACTAAGACTCGTGATTGGCAACCACGGGCCGATTAGAAATGGAATCGATCATCCTATATAATATGTGATATTATAGTTGTATGCATGTTTTAGACAAAATTGTGTGAATCCGACAAGCATACAAAACTTTAAAAACGATGAGACAAATTTTCAAAAATAAAATCCCTAATTTTAAATATGATTTAAAATTGATATCAAGATAAATAAAGGAAATTTAAATTTGTTTAAATGTTCCTACCTTCCATCAACGATCAATGTATGAGATGCTACCCGCGGATACGGTCCGGCTCATATTATTGGGGGGGCCCGTTCGTCGGAAAGCTGTACATTGGATCGACACATGTTGTAAGTTGGGTGGAACTCCCATGGGATCGGCTCATATTATTGGGGGATCCACATGACGACCGTCCATCACAACTTAATATTGATGGGTCATCTTGACATGTCACAATAAACGGCGTCATATTATTGGGCCCTTATTGGACATGAGGTAAAAACATGGAGGTTGCTTTGGAAGCAATTGAGCTCTACCTTTTGAAAATTATGGTTGGCTGATATTATTCGGGACCATAGTTTGTCAATTGGACTCCATGTTCTCACTAAGGAAAACAGTTTCCCGTTTTCACTAGAGGGTAGTGAAATCGTTAAAATAGTGGGAGTGAGATTCATAAAATAAATTTCGCCTATTTTATGTCTTAGTAAATTGCTTAAACAATCACTGATATTTGTCTGTTTCTTTTCAGTATTTGATAAAGATGAATTCGCGTAATCCACTTTTCTCGATCCTCGAACAAAATAAGTTGACTGGCGCAAACTATACGGAATGGTTCCGTAAGTTGAAGATTGTCTTGACTTCGGAGAAGATGCTCTACGTGTTAGAAAAATCTCCTCCGAAGGAAGCACCAGCTGACATAAGTCCGGAAGAGTTAGCCAAACTTGATACATGGTGGGACCATGATATCAAGGCCAAATGCTATATGCAAGCCTCGATGTCTGATGAACTCCAGAGGCGATTTGAGGACACCGTGAATGCTGCTGACATTCACGTACAACTCAAGGAACTTTTTGGGGCTCAATCGAGGGCTGAAAGGTTCGCTACTGTAAAGGAGCTAATGACGTGTCGCATGCGTGAAGGGACTTCGGTCCGTGATCATGGGGTACGAGTGATTTGGCTCATACAGAAGTTGGTAACCCTTGATTTGGTGTTGGAGCATGAACTCAACGTGGACTTACTACTTCTATCTCTTCCTTCTTTGTTTGACGGATTTGTGGTGAATTTTAATATGAACAAGATAGAGGCCTCCCTTGAAGAGATGGTCAATATGCTTGTGACATATGAATCCACATTAAAGAAGGATAAACCGGCTTTCTTGGTGGGCTCCTCTTCTTCTGCTAAGAAGGGGCCAAGTACAAAGGGTAAGAAACGTTCTGCCCCACCCAAGATAATCGAACCCGAGAAGAAGTACAAGACAAAGGCTTCAAACATGGAAAAATCCAAGGATGTTTGCCATTACTGCAAGAAGCCCGGTCATTGGAAGCGTAACTGCAAGGAATATCTAGAGCAGTTGCGAACTGCGAAGGGTATGTTCTATATTGAAATAAATGTTTCACTTAATACTACTTCTTG
Organism: Henckelia pumila; assembly: GCF_033568475.1. NCBI lineage: Eukaryota > Viridiplantae > Streptophyta > Magnoliopsida > Lamiales > Gesneriaceae > Henckelia > Henckelia pumila. Next base: position 6,890,401 of record NC_133122.1, read on the forward strand.
GGTATTGGATACCGGATGTGGATCTCACATTTGCAATGATTTGCAGGTGATGACAAGAAGTCGCAGGCTTAGAATGGGTGAGACCCAGCTGAGGCTTGGAAATGGTTCCAGAGTTGAAGCTAAAGCTGTGGGAGATGTTTATTTACTTTTGCAGAACGGTTTTAAGTTACTTTTAAGAGATGTTTTATTTGTTCCGGATTTTATTAAAAACATTATTTCTGTTTCTATGCTTGATAGAGATGGTTATTCTTGCAATTTTGTGAATGGAATTTGCAATATTTACAAGAATGAATGTTTGATTGGAAATGGACAACTTGAAAACGATCTATACAACTTAAAACTAAAAGACGTTCCAATAAATTATGTTGATAAACCGGCAACAACAAACAAAAGGAAAATCGATAGCCAAAACCCGGCAAACCTTTGGCACGCTAGGCTAGGTCATATTTCTTCAAGGAGGATGAACAAGCTAGTGGGAGAGGGCATGTTTGATATGTCTGATATTAACTCTCTACCTACTTGTGAATCCTGCCTAAAAGGAAAAATGACTAAAACTCCTTTTAAGGGGAAACCTGAGCGTAGTCAAAATCTGTTGGATTTGATCCATACAGATGTTTGTGGTCCATTTAGAGTTGGTACTCAATATGGCCACACCTACTTCATTACCTTTACTGATGATTATTCTAGGTATGGGTATTTATATTTAATCAAATATAAGTCTGAAGCATTTGAAAAGTTCAAAGAATTCAAGGCTGAAGTAGAAAATAAGCTAGGTAAAAGTATTAAAGCACTTCGATCGGATCGAGGTGGAGAATACTTGAGTACCGAGTTTTTGGACTATCTGAAAGAGAATGGGATTCTCTCTCAGTGGACTCCTCCTATGACACCACAGCTGAATGGTGTATCAGAGCGTCGTAATCGAACTTTGTTGGACATGGTTCGATCCATGATGAGCTTCACTGAGCTTCCACCTTCGTTTTGGGGCTATGCGCTTGAAACGGCGGTATTGTTGTTGAACAACGTCCACACTAAAGCAGTGGACAAAACACCATACGAGTTCTGGAATGGCAAAGCTCCTAAGTATTCGTACTTGAGGATTTGGGGATGTCCTGCTTACGTGAAGCGGACAGTGGGAGATAAGTTGGATAGTCGATCCAGCTTATGTTATTTTGTAGGGTATCCGAAGAATTCAATTGGATATTATTTCTATTATCCTGCTGAAACAAAGGTATTTGTTTCAAGGAATGCCACCTTCTTGGAGAAGGAGTTCTTATTAGATAAGAAAGGCGAGATGATGGAACTCGAAGAAATTCGAGAAGAACCCGAAATACAAAATAACGATCCTACACCTCAGGAACCATTGATAGACACGCCTGTGCTTAGAAGATCCGAGAGGACTTCTAGACCTCCTATTCGATATGGTCTTCTTCTTGAAGGGGATCAAGATGAACCCGATGTTGGATGTGATCCAAGAAACTTCAAGGAAGCAATTTCTGATGCGAATTCAAATTTATGGCTTGAAGCTATGCAGTCGAAAATAGATTCGATGTATACAAACCAAGTTTGGTCTTTAGTAGATCCTCCCGATGGAATTGTTCCAATAGGGTGTAAATGGATCTACAAGAGAAAGCTTGGGCCTGATGGTAAGGTATTGACCTACAAGGCGCGATTGGTGGCAAAAGGTTATACTCAAAGACAAGGAGTTGACTATAATGAAACCTTTTCACCAGTTGCAATGTTCAAGTCCATAAGAATCCTTATTGCCATAGCTGCATGGTATGACTATGAGATATGGCAAATGGATGTGAAGACTGCATTTCTTAATGGAGATATTAAGGAAGAAATCTATATGAAGCAGCCTAAGGGGTACACATCCATGGGAAGCGAGCATAAGGTATGCAAGCTTCAGAGATCAATTTATGGTCTAAAACAAGCATCAAGAAGTTGGAACCAAAAATTTGATGAAACAATAAAGGATTTTGGTTTCATCAAGAACCCGGAGGAACCATGCGTGTACAAGAAACTAGTTAAGGATGCTGTGACATTCTTAGTACTTTATGTTGATGACATCCTACTCATTGGGAATGACGTAGGGATGTTGCAGTCAAAAAAGATATGGTTATCAGGTAGATTCTCGATGAAGGATTTGGGTGAGGCATCCTATATTCTTGGGATACAGATCTATAGAGATAGATCTAAGAGAATGATAGGACTCACTCAATCAACCTACATCGACACCATATTGAAACGGTTTTCAATGGATGGGTCCAAGAGAGGACATCTACCCATGTGTCATGGAGTTTCTCTATCCAAGTCTATGTGTCCCAAGACTGAAGAAGAGATAGAGAAAATGACACATGTACCATATGCGTCAGCCATAGGTAGTATCATGTATGGGATGATATCTACCAGACCGGATGTAGCATTTGCTCTGAGTGTCACGAGCAGATATCAAGCTAATCCCGGTCAAATGCATTGGAAAGCCGTAAAGGACATTCTTAAGTACTTACGAAGGACTAAGAATATGTTCATGGTAAATGGAGGAAGAGAACTAAAATTGGAAGGCTATACCGACTCTAGCTTCCAAAGTGACGTGGATGACTCGAAGTCAACCTCTGGATTTCTGTTCATGCTCAATGGCGGTGCTGTCTCTTGGAAGAGTTCCAAGCAGGACACCACAGCGGATTCCACCACTAAGGCAGAATACATTGCAGCATCAGCTGCTGCTAAAGAGGCCGTTTGGATGAGGAATTTCGTCCAAGAGTTGGGCGTCATTCCTGAAGTTGTTGGTCCAGTCCCGGTGTACTGTGACAACATGGGTGCTATTGCTCAGGCAAAGGAACCAAGGTCTCATCAAAGATCCAAACACGTACTGAGAAAATACCACATCATCCGGGAGATTGTGGAAAGAGGAGACATCACTGTCGAAAGAGTGGCCTCTGCAGACAATATCGCTGATCCACTTACTAAGCCCTTGCCAGGACCATTATTTGACAAACATCACGAAGCAATGGGTCTACGTAGCATGACTAGTTGGCTTTAGGGAAAGTGGGAGATTAAAAGAGTAGGTGCCCGGTGAGCCAACTTGTGGCTAAGGGCTTTGATGACTCTTTGTATAAACAATCTTTTGTTTAATATTATTTACACTTTTATTAATGGCAATGACTTTATCTTTCTTCATATTGTTATATTGAGATATACTATTGTTGTTTTGATAAAGACCTTGAATATACTATAGTGTATGTAAGATGTGGTAGAACATGGAGATGTCTATCATGAAACACATCTTATAGTCACTGTATATTCTAAACTGTTCCTAGTCGATTGAGCCGTCCGATAATAAGGATAAGGATCGCTCGAGTTTGAGACTAGCATTTGCGATGCGGAGTACCACGTTTCATTGGTAAGGAACATAGAGATGTTTGAAGCATGCAAATGGATATTCATACGATGAATGATCGAACTACCCTATCCGGACTTTCCAAGTGGTTATCACTTATCGAGTGGATAAAGTCCGCGGTTTTGGTTGTACACCATTAGTCCTTACTACTTGAAACATCATTGAGACTCTATATGCTAGTACTGTGCTTTGACTCGTTTACCGACTCTATTGGGGTCATCAGGTGTCGGGATTGGGTACAGTTACAACACATATAGGAGTCGATGCTTTGTTGTCAAGGATTCACCACATACTTGCGAGTGTGGATATCCTATGCGATCTGAGGAGATATTAGTGTGACGAATCTCTGGCCAGAGTACATGATGTGCCAAAATCTATTGGTTCTTGTAGGCACTATCTGTAACGACCCACTGTATCAAGACGGGTCTTTTCAGCGTGCTTTTGTCCTCACTCACACGCACCTTGAGAAACTTCCCAGGGGGTCACCCATCCTATAATTTCCCCAAGTCAAGCACGCTTAACTTTGGAGTTTTATGTGATGAGCTCCCGAAAAGAAGATGCACCTTCTTGATATGAGCAGTACATATGAAATCTTTTAAACCCTCCTCAACTATGTAGTCTCATACCTACACAGTCTCAGAATCCCCTCTCATTCCGGCATGGGATCGGTTCATTCATGTCTCCCTCCGCCTAGAAGCATACCAGGAGCCGCTCATTGTCCGTGCAACCTCTTGGCACCGGCGATCACTCCCTGCTTCCTCAGCCCCGGGCGTCACATGCCCACCAGCTTCCGCTTGGTTCGTCCCCGAACCATACCGTACTAAGAGAGGTCGGCTTTGATACCATTTGTAACGACCCACTATATCAAGACGGGTCTTTTCAGCGTGCTTTTGTCCTCACTCACACGCACCCTGAGAAACTTCCCAGGGGGTCACCCATCCTATAATTTCCCCAAGTCAAGCACGCTTAACTTTGGAGTTTTTATGTGATGAGCTCCCGAAAAGAAGATGCACCTTCTTGATATGAGCAGTACATATGAAATCTTTTAAACCCTCCTCAACTATGTAGTCTCATACCTACACAGTCTCAGAATCCCCTCTCATTCCAGCATGGGATCGGTTCATTCATGTCTTCCTCCGCCTAGAAGCATACCAGGAGCCGCTCATTGTCCGTGCAACCACTTGGCACCGGCGATCACTCCCTGCTTCCTCAGCCCCGGGCGTCACACTATCAGTGATACCTAGGGAATCATGGGGCGATGTTACTAGGCGCTCTTACCATGATTCGATGGGCAAGTCGGAAATTGTTGTTCCGAGTCACAAGGAGTTGTGAGCCCACGGCTAGCTGTATCCTGAACCATTGAGGGTCACACAGAGTAATGGATTTTTAATCCCCGTTGAGATAGTTAAATTTAAAGAGTTAAATTTAATGAACAAAGAAGTTGGACTTCTTAATTATGAGTAGAGGAGTAAGATTTCCTAAAATGACATAGGGATGGGCCTTTTTGGAAATCACTGAATTCGGATTCAGAAAAATTTATCTTGACTTTAAAAGGTGCAGAAATGGTTTCTGTGCACATTGGTGAAATCGGTTTATCAATCGGAGTACGATGAATTTTATATTAATTTCTGAACATGCGGGCTTTGCTTGTCGGGCTTGAACTTATGACTAATGGGCCCTAAGCTGTTAGTGGCCTACATTATAAATAAGTTATTGCAGTACAGAAATTATACACAACAGGTCACAATTTTTGAAAAAACCCTATTTTTCTCTCAGTAGTGGCCGCCCCCTTCTCCCCTCTGCTCGGAAAATCCAGTCTGTGAATTTTGAATTGCAGTCTGGTTTAACGGATCAAATTCGTTAATCTCTTCGTAGAAACTTCTGATAGATTTTCTAGTGCAATCTATCAGAGGGATTAAATATCCGTTCGTGGACCTGATTGAAGAACAGTTCGTCCATCAGTTCCAGGGATATACAGCAAGAGCAGAGCAATCTGTTGGTGTCCAAAATCTTTATTGTTTTATCAAATTTCTGGTTCCAACTTCTTGATGCTTGTTTGAGACCATAGATCGATCTCTGAAGCTTGCATACCTTATGCTCGCTTCCCATGGATGTGTATCCCTCAGGCTGCATCATATAGATCTCTTCCTTAATGTTTCCATTAAGAAATGCAGTCTTCACATCCATTTGCCATATCTCATATTCATACGAAGCAGCTATGGCAATAAGGATTCTTATGGACTTGAACATTGCAACTGGTGAAAAGGTTTCATCATAGTCAACTCCTTGTCTTTGAGTATAACCTTTCGCCACCAATCGTGCCTTGTAGGTCAATACCTTACCATCAGGCTCAAGCTTTCTCTTGTAGATCCATTTACACCCTATTGGAACAATTCCATCGGGAGGATCTACTAAAGACCAAACTTGGTTTGTATGCATCGAATCTATTTCCGACTGCATAGCTTCAAGCCATAAATTTGAATCCGCATCAGAAATTGCTTCCTTGAAGTTTCTTGGATCACATCCAACATCGGGTTCATCTTGATCCCCTTCAAGAAGAAGACCATATCGAATAGGAGGTCTAGAAGTCCTCTCGGATCTTCTAGGTATAGGCGTGTCCATCATTGGTTCCTCAGGTGTAGGATCATTATTTTGTATTTCGGGTTCTTCTCGAATTTCTTCGAGTTCCATCATCTCGCCTTTCTTATCCAATAAGAACTCCTTCTCCAAGAAGGTGGCATTCCTTGAAACAAACACCTTTGTTTCAGCAGGATGATAGAAATAATATCCGATTGAATTCTTCGGATACCCTACAAAATAACATAAGGTGGATCGACTATCCAACTTATCTCCCACTGTCTGCTTCACGTAAGCAGGACATCCCCAAATCCTCAAGTACGAATACTTAGGAGCTTTGCCATTGCATAACTCGTATGGTGTTTTGTACACTGCTTTGGTGTGGACGTTGTTCAACAACAACACCGCCGTTTCAAGCGCGTAGCCCCAAAACGAAGGTGGAAGCTCAGTGAAGCTCATCATGGATCGAACCATGTCCAACAAAGTTCGATTACGATGCTCCGATACACCATTTAGCTGAGGTGTCATAGGAGGAGTCCACTGAGAGAGAATCCCATTCTCTTTCAGATAGTCTAAAAATTCGGTACTTAAGTATTCTCCACCTCGATCCGATCGAAGTGCTTTAATACTTTTACCTAGCTTGTTTTCTACTCCAGCCTTGAATTCTTGGAACTTTTCAAATGCTTCAGACTTATATTTCATTAAATATAAATACCCATACCTTGAATAATCATCAGTAAAGGTAATGAAGTAGGTGTGGCCATATTGAGTACCAATTCTAAATGGACCACAAACGTCTGTATGGATCAAATCCAACAGATTTTGACTACGCTCAGGTTTCCCCTTAAAAGGAGATTTATTCATTTTTCCTTTCAGGCAGGACTCACAAGTAGATAGAGAGTTAATATCAGACATATCAAACATGCCCTCTCCCACTAGCTTGTTCATCCTCCTTGAGGAAATATGACCTAGCCTAGCATGCCAAAGGTTCACCGGATTTTGACTATCGATTTTCTTTTTGTTCGTTGTTACCGGTTTATCAACATAATTTATTGGAACGTCTTTTAATTTTAAGTTATATAGATCGTTTTCAAGTTGTCCATTTCCAATCAAACATTCATTCTTGTAAATATTGCAAATCTCATTCACAAAATTGCAAGAAAAACCATCTCTATCAAGCATAGAAATAGAAATAATATTTTTAATCAAATCTGGAACAAATAAAACATCTCTCAAAAGTAACTTAAAATCGTTCTGCAAAATTAAATAAACGTCTCCTACAGCTTTGGCTTCAACTCTAGAACCATTTCCGAGCCTCAGTTGGGTCTCACCCATTCTAAGCTTGCGACTTCTTGTCATCACCTGCAAATCATTGCAAATGTGAGATCCACATCCGGTATCCAATACCCAAGAAGTAGTATTAAGTGAAACATTTATTTCAATATAGAACATACCCTTCGCAGTTCGTAACTGCAATAGATATTCCTTGCAGTTATGTTTCCAATGACCGGGTTTCTTGCAGTAATGGCAAACATCCTTGGACTTTTCCATGTTTGAAGCCTTTGTCTTGTTCTTCTTCTCGGGTCCGGTTTTCTTGGGTGGGGCAGAACGTTTCTTACCCTTTGTACTTGGCCCCTTCTTAGCAGAGGAAGAGGAGCCCACCAAGAGAACCGGTTTATCCTTCTTTAAAGTGGCTTCATATGTTACAAGCATATTGACCATCTCTTCAAGGGAGGCCTCTATCTTGTTCATATTGAAATTCACCACAAATCCGTCAAACGAAGAAGGAAGAGAGAGAAGTAATAAGTCCACGTTGAGTTCATGCTCCAACACCAAATCAAGCGTTACCAACTTCTGTATGAGCCAAATCACTCGTACCCCATGATCACGGACCGAAGTCCCTTCACACATGCGACACGTCATTAGCTCTTTTATAGTAGCGAACCTTTCAGCTCTCGATTGAGCCCCAAAAAGTTCCTTGAGTTGTACGTGAATGTCAGCAGTATTCACGGTATCCTCAAATCGCCTTTGGAGTTCATCAAACATCGAGGCTTGCATATAGCATTTGGCCTTGATATCATGGTCCCACCATGTATCAAGTTTGGCCAACTCTTCCGGACTTATATCAGCTGGTGCTTCCTTCGGAGGAGATTTTTCTAACACGTAGAACATCTTCTCCGAGGTCAAGACAATCTTCAACTTACGGAACCATTCCGTATAGTTTGCGCCAGTCAGTTTATTTTGTTCGAGGATAGAGAATAATGGATTGCGCGAATTCATCTTAATGAAATACTGAAAAAAAACAGACAATAATCAGTGATTGTTTAATTAATTTACTAAGACATAAAATAGGCGAAATTTATTTTATGAATCTCACTCCCACTATTTTAACGATTTCACTACCCTCTAGTGAAAACGGGAAATTGTTTTCCTTAGTGGGAACATGGAGTCCAATTGACAAACTATGGTCCCGAATAATATCAACCAACCATAATTTTCAAAAGGTAGAGCCCAATTGCTTCCAAAGCAACCTCCACGTTTTTACCTCATGTCCAATAAGGGCCCAATAATATGACGCCGTTTATTGTGACATGTCAAGATGACCCATCAATATTAAGTTGTGATGGACGGTCGCCATGTGGATCCCCCAATAATATGAGCCGATCCCATGGGAGTTCCACCCAACTTACAACATGTGTCGATCCAATGTACAGCTTTCCGACGAACGGGCCCCCCCAATAATATGAGCCGGACCGTATCCGCGGATAGCATCTCATACATTGATCGTTGATGGAAGGTAGGAACATTTAAACAATATTTAAATTTCCTTTATATATCTTGATATCAATTTTAAATCATATTTAAAATGAGGGATTTTAATTTTGAAACTTTGTCTCATCATTTAAAAATTTATATGCTTGCGGGATTCATACAATTTAGTCTAAAACATGCATACAACGATAATATCATATATTATATAGGATGATCGATTCCATTTCTAATCAACCCGTGGTTGCCAATCACGAGTCTAAGTCCAATCCTAGGTAATATGCAGGTATGCAATGCAATCCTATTACATTGAGCTTCCAATTTACATTTCTTCAGTCTTTATTGTCTGCTGGGCCCACCTCCGTCTTCAAATCTTCATCTCCCACTAAGTCTAATATATTTACAATAAATAACTATGACAAGTAGGGGATACATTTTAAGGGGTGGGAACGGGCCATAAACCAGGCCCACTTTTATTACATATGACAATTCATATTGGGCCATAAACCAGTCCCATTAATAAATCCAACAACAATAAAAACAAATGTAAATTCCTAACATACACCTACAAAATTGGTCATGGAAATCGATCATCCTTATCCAATAATATTTAATTCAAAATTAATTTATTGCATAACATGCAATGGCAATTTAAATTAAAAGGATAAAATCATATTCCATATATAAAATCTTATTTTACATACAAAATCATATTTTATCTTTTTATCAAATAAAATCATATTTTACATATAAAATCAAATTTTATACATAAAATCATATTTTACTCAATATTTCCATAAGATCATATCTTATCATCAATTGTACCAAAAATAATTAATTTCATAAAATCTGATTTAACGGATAAAATCTATAAATTTTCCAAAAATTCAAATTTATCCAAAAATCAATTTTAAAATTTTCGGACTCAAACAATTCGATCCGACGCCTCGTGGACCAATCAAAAATAATTTTCGATCGGACCAAAAAATAGAATTTTAACATATTAAAATTTTAATTTAAAAATAAAAATTAAATTTTCCCAGGCAGCCCGTTGCTGCCCCTAGGGCAGCGACGATCGCTGCCTTGGGCAGCGCCGTGAGCTGCCCGTGTTTTGCCCGAAAAAAAAAATTTATTTTAAAAAAAATTATTTTGTTTCAAAAACCGAGGCTTAAAAATATTTGTACAATCGATTAATTTAATCGCTTGATCTGAGCAACCTGGCTCTGATACCACTGTTGGAGAACGGTGATCAGATCAATCAGAATTGATACCCGGTGCAGCGGAAGTTTAAAAATTTTATATGGAACGATTCCATAATGGGTATCAAAACTTTGCGATTAAATTGTGCATGTAAAAATTAAATAAACAATTAAATTTTTACCTCCAATCTCGAATCGAGATTATGGACACCAACAGATTACTCTGCTTTTGTTGTATATCCCAGGAATTGATGGACGAACAATTCTTCAATCAGGTCCACGAACGGAAATTTAATCCCTCTGATAGATTGCACTAGAAAATCTATCAGAAGTTTCTACGAAGAGAATTAACTAATTTGATCCGTTAAACCAGACTGCAAATTCAAAATTCACAGGCTGGAATTTTCGAGCAGAGAGGGAGAGGGGGGCGGCCACTTAGAGAGAAAAACACTAGGGTTTTCGAAAATTGTGACCTCTGTTGTGTAATTTCTGTACTGCAATAACTTATTTATAATGTGGGCTGCTAACAGCTTAGGGCCCATTAGTCATAAGTTCAAGCCTGACAAGCAAAGCCCGCATGTTCAGAAATTAATATAAAATTCATCGTGACTCAGATTGATAAACCAATTTCATCAATGTGCACAAAAACCATTTCTACATCTTTTAAAGTCAAGATAAATTTTCTGAATCCGAATTCAGTGGTTTCCAAAAATGCCCATCCCTATGTCATTTTAGGAAATCTTACTCCTATACTCTTAAATAAGAAGTCCCACTTCTTTGTTCATTAAATTTAACTCGTTAAATTTAACTATCTCAACGGGGATTAAAAATCCATTACTCTGTGTGACCCTCAATGGTTCAGGGATACAGCTAGCCGTGGGATCACAACTCCTTGTGACTCGGAACAACAATTTCCGACTTGCCCATCGAATCATGGTAAGAGCGCCTAGCAACATCGCCCCATGATTCCCTAGGTATCACTGATAGTACCTGCAAGAACCAATAGATTTTGGTTAGCGTACAGTACGGTCCCTTCATCCATATATCCCGATCGAATCAACAACCATTGGTAAATCGAGAGTCGTTCGAGATTCGATAACTATGCAATACATCTTGAAGATCAAATAGTGACATCGCATGTGCTACTAAGAAACCATTTCTTAAAACACATCATGTACTCTGGCCAGAGATTCGTCACACTAATATCTCCTCAGATTGCATAGGATATCCACACTCGCAAGTATGTGGTGAATCCTTGACAACAAAGCATCGACTCCTATATGTGTCGTAACTGCACCCAATCCCGACACCTGATGACCCCAATAGAGTCGGTAAATGAGCCAAAGTACAGTACTAGCATATAGAGTCTCAATGATGTTTCAAGTAGTAAGGACTAATGGTGTACAACCAAAACCGCGGACTTTATCCACTCGATAAGTGATAACCACTTGGAAAGTCCGGATAGGTTAGTTCGATCATTCATCGTATGAATATCCATTTGCATGCTTTGAACATCTCTATGTTCCATACCAATGAAACGTGGTACTCGGCATCGCAAATGCTAGTCTCAATCTCGAGCGATCCTTATCCTTATTAACGGACGACTCAATCGACTAGGAACTGTTTAGAATATACAGTGACTATAAGATGTGTTTCATGATAGTCATCCCCATGCACTACCACATCTTACATACACTATAGTATATTCAAGGTCTTTATCAAAACAACAATAGTATATCACAATATAACAATATGAAGAAAGATAAAGTCATTGCCATTATAAAAGTGTAAATTATATTAAACAAAATATTGTTTATACATAGAGTCATCAAAGCCCTTAGCCACAAGTTGGCTCACCGGGCACCCACTCTTTCACAAGCAGGGACTCAACTTTACCCGGACACACCGACCACCACTCACGTGTTGTTACGTACGCAAAGTTCAAACACCTAGGCTAAGTCATCCACCGCTCCAATACAATGGAAAGAGGTGGAAAACAACCGAAGAGCTCAAGAAAATGCCCCGACTAACACGGATACACATCCCTGGCAATAAAATCAAAGCTACGGGAGAAACAAAATGTCGGACGAAGATTGGAACACACGCGATTTCTCGCCGCTCACCGATCCACAATAGCAATGACCATAATGTGATCTCCGGCCCCAATGCATCCTGAACCAAGGGACTTTGATGGTTGCAGGGGGGTTAAGAGCACCAATTGTAACACCAAGAACTTTTAAAATTTGAATATCATGCCTAAAATTATTTTCAGTATTTATATTTTTAATTTCTTGAAGTTAATTGTTTAAGTTTCAGTTAAAGTAGCATTGCTTGACTTATTTGAATTAAATGCCTTGAATTGTTTAGTTAGTGAGTTTCTATCCCGGCAGGCGACGATGGTGGGCTTCGGTGGTATATTTTCAAGACTTTTGATTTTATAAGATTTTAAGTTAGAGGAAAAAAGGGGTTTTTGGCCAAAAATGCAAATTTTGAAATTTTAGGGGTCAAAAAGCAATTTTATCATTTTCTTGGATTATTTCCTAAATTTTTCATAAAATAGGATTTTATTAAATCCGGGCTAGTGTAATTTCAATTAAAATGTTGAGAGTTGAAATTTTAAACTTAGAAGTTTTAAAAGAGCAAAAGTTTTGAGGTAAAGACTTGTAATAGTACAAGTAGTACTTTTACAAGTACAAGTGCAACTTTAAAATACTACACACAATACACTCACCTTTTATTTTCCCTCTCAAATAAACACAACAACTTAAACTAAACCCTAGCCCATTTCTAACCTAGGTAGCCGCCCCCTTCCCCTTCCTCCTTGAAGAACCTTTCGGCCTCCCCTCCTCCACCTCTAGTCGCCTCCCAGCCGCCGTCCGCCGCCTCCAGCTGCCGGAGAAGCTTCCCAAGAAGCTTAGCTTGGTGTTATCTTGAAGTTTCAGCTCTCCTTTCCTTTTTATTTTCGAATTTTTGGGTAGTCAAGATTGAAGGCAAGTATAGCTTTGTTCTTGGGCTCTCATTCAAGCAATATCTACCCCCACCCTTAAGTTTGTTTTGCAAAATTTCGAAATGCATGATGTATATGTATGTATGTGTTCGGTTTTAGCATGATATGGTAGAGGTAGGGCTGTTTTTTTTTATTGTTGCATATGATTGGTGTTTATGTGATTAAATGATGAATTTAGAAGCTATGGCATGGATTTTTATGTTTGGGTTTGCATAATTTCGAAAATTCAGAAGTGAAGTGCCCTAAATTTTGATGTTTTGCATGTGTAAGGGCTGGAATTGAATTGATGTTGAGGCATTTAATTGATTTGCATGAGTCTTGTGTGATTTCCCAACATTTTGAAGCTTTTGATGCTTGATATTTGAAATTTTCGAAATGTGAGGTGAAAGTGTGGTTGGGTGTTGCCCAAGTGCTTGGGATAAGTCCTAAGAGATGTTATTTGAGGTGTATTGTTGTTTGGTATGGAGAAAAGTTGAGGAAAGAGGGTTATGGGGTTGAATTTTTGAGTTAGAGGTAAGTTGGGTATTGTTGAGTGTGCAGGGCAGTACTGTTCACGGGGCAGGGCAGGTCTTGGCTGAGGTCTGGGCAGTGTTAGGCTGTACCATAGTGAATTTCATGTCGTTGTGGTCGCGTCGATATAAAGTGGGCTAGTTTCGGATAAGAATTGAATAAGTTATGGGTCTTTTAAGTTTGTGTGTAAGTGCAGATTTTTCTTTGTAAAAAGGGGCTGTCCAATTTTCTTGTTTTGTAAATTAGCTCATTTGATCATTTGAAGTTACCACCTATTCCTAGGGGTAATTTGAAGTGTTTGTTAAGTGTCGGTTCAAGCGGGATGGGTTTTGGTTAAGATATGACAAAGTTAAGGGCTTTACGGTTCACTTGCTCGGGTTAAGTCAAGATTGAGGAAATTGTTGAGTGATTTGTTTCTTTTGACTTAGGGGCAGCCACTCATCCACCTTACACCCACATTTTTGAGTTGAGTCTCATGTCTTAAAGGTTGCCTATTCGTGTGCATATGACATGTTCTTGAGTTTCATAAAGTGAAAGGAAGTTTTCTTGGTTTGCATGCTATAAAGAGGTGTGAGTCGAGTCTTAATGAATGAATTAAAAAAGGAAGTAAATGTTTTTGAATGAAGTGATTTGTTTGTGACAAAGAGGGGTGTTGCTAGGCCGGGGGATGCCTCGGTCTACTCACCAAGAGGTTATAGAGGTTAGGTTGGGAGCAAGAGACATCTTGTTTATCCTTGCCACAGAGGGGCAATGTGGGATCGGGAGTTATCTCGGTCTCCTTGCCACAGAGGGGTTAAGTTCGTCCGGAGAAATCTCGTCGTCTTGCTGGCATAGTGCACTGCAGCCATGATCATGATCGAAACAGAGGGTCACAATCCAAGGATCTGATTTCTAGAGGAAAAAGTAAAAGAAAAGAAAAGTTAAAGTTTCAAAGTTTCAGTTGACTCGTCTTTCGTTTATGTCAGTCAATCAGTTATGCATGAGGTTAAGTTTAATGTTATGAAAGTTTATGTTATGAAAGTTGAAAGTCTATCATAGCGTGAGTTCATCATTGCATGCTATATTACTCTTGTATTTTCATGCATATTTACAGTTAAAGTTCAAAGTATACTATGTATCATAGTTTGAAGTATCGCATCATGTATTTTTAAACTTTTTTATCGACTAGTTATGCTTGTTGAGTCTTTAGACTCACTATGCTTGAATGTTTGCAGGTGAGGAGTTTGTTGCTGAGACAGAGGGGCGTGATCTACTGGGATGAGGCCGTCGGCAGTGCGAGGCCCAGTGACCGTTGCTTCATTATGTTTACATTTTCCGCACATTTCTCTGTTATGTAATAATGAAGAGTTATTTGAGTATTTTTAGTATTTATAGCTAGGATGTGCATTCCCTGTGCTACAGTTTACGATTTGAAGTACGTTTTCCGCTTATGCATGTTTATGATTATCGTCGGAGATTTTAAATACCTTAGTTTACTTTATGCTGTAACCGGGAGGTGGTTACAAGGATTGCCTGTTTATGATTAGCGCACTTGAGTTTTTATGTCAGTATTTCTTTCCTTATTTGAATTGCTGACTGAGTCTTGTTGGCTTGTTTGTTTTACAAATATGTCATGGCAAAATTTTTAAAAATCCGTAATTTTCCTTTATTTTAATTATAGTCTAGTAGTGAAGGTCGTTTCAGTTGGTATCAGAGCACGGTCTTGGTTTGGGCTGAGCCTACTGCCGGTTGCTGAAACTCAGGGGATCTCGCCTCAAAGTCTATAAGATTTAAGTTTAATTTCTCTATCTGTTTAAGTTTTGATGTATTAGTTTCTTGAGTTATTGAGAAATTTAAATTTGAAGTAAAAATATTTTCTAAGGCATGAAATTTGAATGTTGGATTTTCTCAATGCGTTTAGATGGCTCGTCGTCGTGATCAGCGTGCAGTTATGCCTCCACCGCCGCCTCCTCCACCGCCGCCGCCTTCAAAGCCGCCGCAGGTGGATGTAGGAGGATAGGTGCTAGCGGGATTGGCCCGCATTCTCGAGCGTCATGTGGATGCTCCTAGAGCTGGAGTGGGGACTGTTTATGAGCAGTTCCGGAAGATGAATCCGAAGGAATTTGCTGGCACCACTGATCCGTTGATAGCGGAGGGTTGGATCCGTTCTCTGGAGGTGATCTTTCGCTATATGCAGCTGGGAGATCCAGATAGAGTGAGGTGTGCTGTGTTTCTCCTCCAGGATGATGCCGCCCTCTGGTGGGAGGGAATGGAGAAGATTGTGGACCCAGCTACTCTACCTTGGACTGAGTTCAAGAAGCCGTTCTTTGAGAAGTATTTTACTGCTGATGTGAGAGCCCGTTTGAAGACGGAGTTTATGAGCTTGAGACAGGGAGATTTTTCGGTGGCACAGTTTGTGGTGAAGTTCGAGAGGGGCTGCCATTTTGTGCCTTTGATTGGAGATGACGAGAAGGAGAAGCTGGAGCACTTTATTGTGGGGCTTCGACCCGCCATCCGTAGGGATGTACTTATGGCGGAGCCAGCTGATTATGCTTCAGCGCTGAGGCGTGCCTTGAGGTCCGAGCAGACACTGAGAGATATTAGCGCGGAGGCGCATGGCAAGAGGCCCTTCCCTCATCAGGGCCACTCTCAGCAGCAGCAGCACGGCAAGAAGCCGTATCATGGACCACCGAGACAGCAGGGACAACAGACACCACAGGGGCGTCAGGCCCAGAAACAGGCTCCTCCCAAGGCTAGGGAGAAGCCCATTTGCCAGGTTTGCCACCGCCCGCACTTTGGGAGATGTTTGAAGGATGCTGGAGTTTGCTTCAAGTGCAAGAATCCAGGCCATATCTCTACCCATTGTCCAGAGCTGAGGAGGCCCGTGCAGGGCAGAGTGTTCGTGATGGAGGCCGAGCAGGCCGACCCAGACACTACTCTTCTCACAGGTAATATCTTAACTTTTGGGTTAGAGCAGTTAAAGATTTGTTGATGCATGCGACTCTAAGTCTTTGCTTGTTTGAGGTTTTACTCTAGTAACTTGTTGCATGTCTTAGGACCTTTGACTGTTTAGCATGAATAGTATCTTGTTTGGGAATTGTTGAATTAGAATGAGCCTAAGTAGAACTCGTGGTTTTAACTTCAACCTTTTTGTCGTCGTAACTACTGCTATGCAGGTAGGATTGTTGTGGCAGGCGTAGCCACGAGGGCCTTATTAGACTCAGGGGCTACCCATTCCTTTATATCGGAGTCTTTTGCCCTTGAGAGGGGCATTCAGAGTGAGGAATTGGAGGTTGGATTCTCAGTTACTATCCCCTCAGGGGAAGAGCTATCCACCAGGAGCTTGGTGAGAGATCTTGTATTGCTTTTGCAGGGTCAGTCAGTGGTAGCAGACCTCATAGTGCTACCTTTGCCAGAGTTTGACCTGATTCTTGGGATGGATTGGATGACGAAGAATGCGGTGATGATAGACTTCCAGCAGAGATCAGTGCTAGTCAGGCCTGAGGGCGAGGAACCGTTTTGGTTTGAGGCTGCTAAGAGCTTGAGGAAGACTCGAGTCATTTCTACCATGCAAGCTCAGAGGCTTGTACTTAGTGGGTGCGAGTCATTTCTAGCCAGTTTATCTTTGACAGAGCTGCCAGAGCGACCAGTTATTTCTGATGTGGCTGTCGTCAGGGAGTTTGAGGATGTGTTCCCTAGCGATGTTGTGGGAATTCCGCCCGATAGAGAAGTGGAGTTCTCTATAGATTTGATTCCCGGTACTGTGCCTATCTCCAAGGCACCGTACAGATTGGCTCCTACCGAAATGAAGGAGTTAAAAGAGCAGATTCAAGAGTTGCTTGACAAGGGATTCATTCGCCCTATTTTCTCCCCATGGGGCGCACCAGTTCTCTTCGTTAAGAAGAAGGACGGTAGTCTAAGATTGTGCATAGACTACCGAGGTTTGAACGGAGTGACTGTGAAGAACAAGTACCCATTACCTAGGATCGAGGACCTCTTCGATCAATTGCAAGGTGCATCCATCTTTTAGAAGATTGATCTTCGTTCAGGTTATCACCAGTTGAAGGTGAAGGAGTCAGATGTGTCGAAGACAGCTTTTAGGACTCGTTACGGTCATTACGAGTTCCTTGTGATGCCGTTTGGGATGACGAACGCGCCCGCGGTTTTCATGGATCTTATGAACCGCGTGTTTCAGCCTTACTTGGACCGCTTTGTCATTGTTTTCATCGATGACATCCTCATTTATTCGAAGGATAGAGTAGAGCATGAACAACATTTGAGGACCGTTCTTGAGGTGCTTCGAGAGCACAAGTTGTTGTCCAAGTTTGATAAGTGTGAATTCTGGTTGGAGAAAGTTGCTTTCATGGGTCATATTATTTCTAAGAGCGGTGCGGAAGTAGACCCTTCAAAGGTTCAAGCAGTGAAGGAGTGGTCTATACCGAGGAGCGCGTCTGAGATTCGCAGTTTTCTTGGATTAGCCGGATATTACCGAAAATTTATCAAGGGTTTTTCCTCCATTGATGTGCCTATGACAGCGTTGACTAAGAAGAACGCCAAGTTTGTTTGGAGTGCCGAGTGTCAAAAGAGCTTTGATACTTTGAAGGAAGCTCTTACGACAGCGCCAGTGTTGACCATGCCATCCGGGCAAAGTGATTTTGTGGTGTATACTAATGCTTCCAAGTTGGGATTAGGAGCAGTTCTGATGCAGCGAGACAGAGTTATTGCCTATGCTTCTAGGCAATTGAAGGAGCACGAGAAGAACTACCCTACTCATGACTTAGAGTTGGCAGCGGTAGTGTTTTCTCTTAAGATTTGGAGACACTATCTTTACGGAGTGAAGAGTCAGATCTTCACAGACCACAAAAGCCTCAAGTACTTCTTCACCCAGAAGGAGTTGAATATGAGGCAGCGTAGGTGGTTAGAGTTGGTGAAGGACTATGACTGCAATATTAGCTACCACCCTGGTAAAGCTAATGTGGTTGCAGATGCTTTGAGCAGGAAGACTGCAGTGATTACCTCCTTGTCAGTGTCTAGACCGTTGCAGGTTGAGATTCAGAGGTATGGTCTTGAGTTTTATGCAAGTGATAGAGCTCCCCGATTGTCTTCCCTAAGTGTGCAGACTACACTTTTTGACCGTATCCGTGCAGCGCAGTCAGTTGATGAGCAGATCAGGAAGTGGAGACAGAGGGACGAAGAGAAAGGCAGCGATTTGTATGCTGTGGTAGATGGGATTGTGAGGTACAGAGGTAGATTTTGGGTTTCCGCAGGTGATTCTCTGCGAGTTACTATCATGGCAGAGGCACATACATCGCCGTACTCAATCCACCCTGGTAGTACGAAGATGTATCGGGATCTTCAGTAGCTTTATTGGTGGCCAAGGCATGAAAAGTGACATTTCCCGATTCGTGTCAGAATGCCTGACATGCCAGCAGGTCAAGGCGGAGCATCAGAGACCGGCCGGATTGCTTAAGCCTCTCCCTATTCCTGAGTGGAAATGAGAGAATATCACCATGGACTTTGTTGTGGGATTGCCGAAGACAGTGAGAGGTTCAAATGCTATTTGGGTTATTGTAGACCGTCTCACTAAGTCGGCTCAATTTTTACCGGTGAAGATGACTTTCACGATGACTCAGTTCGCGGAGTTGTATATCCGAAAAATAGTCAGACTACATGGTATTCCAGTCTCCATAGTGTCTGATAGAGATCCACGGTTTACTTCGTCTTTTTGGAAGAGTCTTCATTCCGCTATGGGTACGAAGCTACTTTTTAGCACCGCCTTCCACCCGCAGACTGATGGCCAATCAGAGAGGGTGATTCAGATTTTGGAGGATCTTTTGAGGGCATGTGCTATTGATTTTCAAGGTAGTTGGGAGTCGAGACTACCACTAGTGGAATTCGCATATAATAACAGTTTTCAGTCCACTATTGGCATGGCTCCCTATGAGGCACTTTATGGAAGGAAGTGTAGATCTCCAGTGTTGTGGGATGAGATAGGTGAGGGATCAGACTTTGGTCCGGAGATTGTTCAGTTGACCACCGAGGTAGTGGCTAAGATCCGTGATAGGATGAGGACTGCCCAGAGTAGGAAGAAGAGTTATGCTGATCACCGGAGGAGAGACTTGGAGTTCTCGGTGGGTGATCATGTATTCATCCGTGTAGCGCCACTGAAGGGAGTTTTGAGGTTTGGAAAGAAAGGAAAGTTGGCACCGAGGTTTATAGGACCCTTCGAGATTTTGGATAGGGTAGGGGCACTGGCCTATAGAGTGGCCCTGCAGCCTAACCTTGATAAGATCCATAGTGTCTTCCATGTGTCGATGTTGAGGAAGTACATCTCGAACCCATCCCATGTGCTCAGTTCGGAACCGCTTCAACTATCTCCTCACCTGTCCTATGAGGAGACGCCCATCCGGATTTTGGATAGACAGGAGAGAAGACTCCGTAACAAGTCAATTCCAATGATCAAGGTGAGATGGCAGAACCATTCGAATGAAGAGGCCACTTGGGAAGCAGAAGCAGATTTCAGAGATCGCTATCCGGAGCTTTTTGGTGAGTTTTAATTTCGAGGACGAAATTCCTTATTAGGGAGGGAGGAATTGTAACACCAAGAACTTTTAAAATTTGAATATCATGCCTAAAATTATTTTCAGTATTTATATTTTTAATTTCTTGAAGTTAATTGTTTAAGTTTTAGTTAAAGTAGCATTGCTTGACTTATTTGAATTAAATGTCTTGAATTGTTTAGTTAGTGAGTTTCTATCCCGGCAGGCGACGATGGTGGGCTTCGGTGGTATATTTTCAAGACTTTTGATTTTAAGATTTTAAGTTAGAGGAAAAAAGGGGTTTTTGGCCAAAAATGCAAAATTTTAACTTTTAGGGGTCAAAAAGCAATTTTATCATTTTCTTGTATTATTTCCTAAATTTTTCATAAAATAGGATTTTATTAAATCCGGGCTAGTGTAATTTCAATTAAAATGTTGAGTGTTGAAATTTTAAACTTAGAAGTTTTAAAAGAGCAAAAGTTTTGAGGTAAAGACTTGTAATAGTACAAGTAGTACTTTTACAAGTACAAGTGCAACTTTAAAACACTACACACAATACACTCACCTTTTATTTTCCCTCTCAAATAAACACAACAACTTAAACTAAACCCTAGCCCATTTCTAACCTAGGTAGCCGCCCCCTTCCCCTTCCTCCTTGAAGAACCTTTCGGCCTCCCCTCCTCCACCTCCAGCCGCCGCCCAGCCACCGTCCGCCGCCTCCAGCTGCCGGAGAAGCTTCCCAAGAAGCTTAGCTTGGTGTTAGCTTGAAGTTTCAGCTCTCCTTTCCTTTTTATTTTCGAATTTTTGGGTAGTCAAGGTTGAAGGCAAGTATAGCTTTGTTCTTGGGCTCTCATTCAAGCAATATCTACCCCCACCCTTAAGTTTCTTTTGAAAAATTTCGAAATGCATGATGTATCTGTATGTATGTGTTCGGTTTTAGCATGATATGGTAGAGGTAGGGCTGTTTTTTTTTATTGTTGCATATGATTGGTGTTTATGTGATTAAATGATGAATTTAGAAGCTATGGCATGTATTTTTATGTTTGGGTTTGCATAATTTCGAAAATTCAGAAGTGAAGTGCCCTAAATTTTGATGTTTTGCATGTGTAAGGGCTGGAATTGAATTGATGTTGAGGCATTTAATTGATTTGCATGAGTCTTGTGTGATTGCCCAACATTTTGAAGCTTTTGATGCTTGATATTTGAAATTTTCGAAATGTGAGGTGAAAGTGTGGTTGGGTGTTGCCCAAGTGCTTGGGATAAGTCCTAAGAGATGTTATTTGAGGTGTATTGTTGTTTGGTATGGAGAAAAGTTGAGGAAAGAGGTTTATGGGGTTGAATTTTTGAGTTAGAGGTAAGTTGGGTATTGTTGAGTGTGCAGGGCAGTACTGTTCACGGGGCAGGGCAGGTCTTGGCTGAGGTCTGGGCAGTGTTAGGACTGTACCATAGTGAAGTTCATGTCGTTGTGGTTGCGTCGATATAAAGTGGGCTCGTTTCGGATAAGAATTGAATAAGTTATGGGTCTTTTAAGTTTGTGTGTAAGTGCAGATTTTTCTTTGTAAAAAGGGGCTGTCCAATTTTCTTGTTTTTTAAATTAGCTCATTTGATCATTTGAAGCTACCACCTATTCCTAGGGGTAATTTGAAGTGTTTGTTAAGTGTCGGTTCAAGCGGGACAGGTTTTGGTTAAGATATGACAAATTTAAGGGCTTTACGGTTCACTTGCTCGGGTTAAGTCAAGATTGAGGAAATTGTTGAGTGATTTGTTTCTTTTGACTTAGGGGCATCCACTCATCCACCTTACACCCACATTTTTGAGTTGAGTCTCATGTCTTAAAGGTTGTCTATTCGTGTGCATATGACATGTTCTTGAGTTTCATAAAGTAAAAGGAAGTTTTCTTGTTTTGCATGCTATAAAGAGGTGTGAGTCGAGTCTTAATGAATGAATAAAAAAAGGAAGTAAATGTTTTTGAATGAAGTGATTTGTTTGTGACAAAGAGGGGTGTTGCTAGGCCGGGGGATGCCTCGGTCTACTCACCAAGAGGTTATAGAGGTTAGGTTGGGAGCAAGAGACATCTTGTTTATCCTTGCCACAGAGGGGCAATGTGGGATCTGGAGTTATCTCGGTCTCCTTGCCACAGAGGGGTTAAGTTCGTCGGGAGAAATCTCGTCGTCTTGCCGGCATAGTGCACTGTAGCCATGATCATGATCGAAATAGAGGGTCACAATCCAAGGATCTGATTTCTAGAGGAAAAAGTAAAAGAAAAGAAAAGTTAAATTTTCAAAGTTTCATTTGACTCGTCTTACGTTTAAGTCAGTCAATCAGTTATGCATGAGGTTAAGTTTAATGTTATGAAAGTTTATGTTATGAAAGTTGAAAGTCTATCATAGCGTTAGTTCATCATTGCATGCTATATTACTCTTGTATTTTCATGCATATTTATAGTTAATGTTCAAAGTATACTATGTATCATAGTTTGAAGTATCGCATCATGTATTTTTAAACTTTGTTATCGACTGGTTATGCTTGTTGAGTCTTTAGACTCACTATGCTTGAATGTTTGCAGGTGAGGAGTTTGTTGCTGAGACAGAGGGGCGTGATCTACTGGGATGAGGCCGTCGGCAGTGCGAGGCCCAGTGACCGTTGCTTCATTATGTTTACGTTTTCCGCACATTTCTCTGTTATGTAATAATGAAGAGTTATTTGAGTATTTTTAGTATTTATAGCCAGGATGTGCATTCCCTGTGCTACAGTTTACGATTTGAAGTACGTTTTCCGCTTATGCATGTTTATGATTATCGTCGGAGATTTTAAATACCTTAGTTTACTTTATGCTGTAACCGGGAGGTGGTTACTAGGATTGTCTGTTTATGATTAGCGCACTTGAGTTTTTATGTCAGTATTTCTTTCTTTATTTGAATTGCTGACTGAGTCTTGTTGACTTGTTTGTTTTACAAATAGGTCATGGCAAAATTTTTAAAAATCCATAATTTTCCTTTATTTTAATTATAGTCTAGTAGTGAGGGTCGTTTTACCAATACTCAGGGCTATGGCGGATCGAACATGCAACGAAATTCCACATGGACGCATCCAAACAACTGCCACAAGCACGAGATATCATGATTGAACCAACTCGAAACGTCTTGCGCAAGAACTCACAACCCCACCGATCTAACCCACCCCTACTTTTGGGGATGCAAACCTTATTGGAGTTTCAAGCTTATTCTCAACCTCATATGCAAGCACAGATATTCGGACACAAAGATGTGGGAAATCAATCGCAAGCGCGACCCGTGCTCCAATAAAGAGAACGAGACTCACACGACTTGCTCGCCGATCCACGATAGCAATGACCATAATGTGCCTTCCGGCCCCACAAGAATCCTAAACTGAGGGACTTTGATGATTGCATAGGAGCTTAAGAACAACAATGACGAACACCTACGCATGCTTGATTCCCAAACACTGATATTCCTTCTTTCCGACCAACCGTAATAGAAAACAAGCCTACAAAGAGTTCGCGATCCGCATGTCTAAAAAGCTCATGCATGCAATATAGCAAGAAACGGGGTGCAAAATGACGTCGGGGTGAAAAAACGCCCCTGCCGGCCGCCGGCCAAAAAACCCGCTGGAGCGGCGGCCGGAAGGGGCGCCCATCGGAGAAGGTTGTCAAGAGGTTGGACGAGCATGGGAGGCAATGGCAAGCATTGCCCCGACACCTCAACCAAGCCCATGGCAAAACACCCTCCTCCCCCTATGGTATACTTAGGAGAAAAACCCAAGTTTCAGGAAAAGTGGGTTTTTGGGCTGAGGAATCATAATAAATTTTTTCTTTTTTTAAACATTTGTTTTGGGCCAAATGCGAATCCGACCACAAACATGCCTTATTTATGCATGAAACTCGAGGGAAATAAATATTTGTGCCGTGAGAATCATCAATTTACTCGCTCGTTTGCACTACGTGCCGCACGGTGCCCCCAACTTGGGCACTCATTGTGGCACGAATCTGATGCCTTAGATGCATTATTTATGCATGAAAACTCGAGAGAAAACAACATTGTGCCGTGAGAATCAAAGTTTGGCTCGCTCATTTGCGCTACGTGCCGCAAGGGGCAGCCCGCCCGTGCGCACGGTGACCCCAACTTGGGCACTCATGGGGGCACGAATCCGACGCCTTAGATGCATTATTTATGCATGAAAACTCCAGAAAAAACAACATTGTGCCGTGAGAATCATAGTTTGGCTCGCTTGTTTGCGCTACATACCGCACGGGGCAGCCCTCCCGTGCGCACGGTGCCCCCAACATGGGCACTCATGGTGGCACGAATCTGACGCCTTAGATGCATTATTTATGCATGAAAACTTGAGAGAAAACAAAATTGTGCCGTGAGAATCATAGTTTGGCTCGCTCGTTTGCGCTACGTGCCGCACGTGGCCGCTAACCCGTGAACACGGTGCCCCAAAATTGGGAACTTATAGTTGCACGAATCCGACGCCTTAGATGCATTATTTATGCATTAAAACTCAAGAGAAAACCACATTGTGCCGTGAAAATCATAGTTTGGCTCGCTCGTTTATGCTACGTGCCGCACGTTGTCGTCCGCCCGTGCGCACACTGCCCCTAATTTGGGCACTCATGGTGGCCCGATTTCGACGCCCTAGATGCATTATTTGCACGAAGGATGATAACAAAATTGTTTAATTTGAATCATTCATGCTAATCGGATGTTTGAGATACGTGCCACATTTACTTGCATTTATTTTCTATGGAGCTTGCAACTTAGGTACCTTTTTCGTGGATCACGGGCAAGTGTCAAGTGCCAAGTACACACACGTTTCATTTTTCCAAGTTTTGGTGACGCGCACACCCAAGTACCAAGTGCCAAATGCGAGCACGCTTTACATTGTCCATGTTCCGACCACATGCTTACGCCGACGTGCGCAAGTGCCGCCTACGCGCACATTTCATTTGCCTAATATCCGGGCAGTCGCACGTTTTGCTTCGCCCATGTTCCGACCACATGCGCACGCCGCTTTGCCCGACATGCCCAAGTGCCAAGTGCAAAGTGCCAAGTGCCGCATTGCGCATGCGCACGTTTCATTTGCCTAATATCCGGACATTTTTCTTCTCCCATGTTCCGACTACACGCGCACGCCGCCGTGCCTGACGTGCCCAAGTGCCAAGTGCCGCATTGCGCATGCGCACGTGCACGTTTCATTTGCCTAATATCCGGACGTTTTGTTTCTCCCATGTTCCGACCGCACGCGCACGCCGCTGTGCCCGACGTGCCCAAGTGCCAAGTGCCGCATTGCGCATGCGCACACGCACGCGTACATTTCATTTGCCTAATATCCGGAAGTTTTGCTTCTCCCATGTTCCGACCACACGCGCACGCCGCCGTGCCCGACGTGCCCAAGTGCCAAGTGCCGCATTGTGCACGTGCACGTTTCATTTGCCTAATATCCGGACGTTTTGATTCTCCCATGTTCCGACCACACGCGCACGCCACCGTGCCCGATGTGCCCAAGTTCCAAGTGCCGCATTGCGCATGCGCACGCGCACGCGCATGCGCACATTTCATTTGCCTAATATCCGGACGTTTTTCTTCTCCCATGTTCCGACCGCACACGCACGCCGCCGTGCCCAAGTGCCAAGTGCTGCATTGCGCATGCGCACGCGCACGCGCATGTTTCATTTGCCTAATATCCGGACGTTTTGCTTCTCCCATGTTCCGACCACACGCGCACACTGTCGTGCCCAAGTGCCAAGTGCCGCATTGCGCATGCGCAGGCGCACGTTTTATTTTCCTAATATTCGGGCACTCACATGTTTTGTTTATCCAATGTTCCGACCACACACCCTCACGCGTCATTTCCCTAATATCCGGTCGCCGGCGGAAAACGGGCCGGAGGCGGCGGCCATTGGGTTGGTTGGCATGAGGTTGGCCGAGCATGGGGTGCAATGGCATGCATTGCCTCAACACCTCATCCAACCCCACGGTCAAACACCCTCCTCCCCCTATAGTATACTTAGGAAAAAAAAACTCAAGTTTCAGGAAAAGTGGGTTTTTAGGCAGATGAATCATAATAAAATTTTTATTTTTTTAAAATTTTTTTTTTGGGCCAAATGTGAAAGAGTGGGTGCCCGGTGAGCCAACTTGTGGCTAAGGGCTTTGATGACTCTTTGTATAAACAATCTTTTGTTTAATATAATTTACACTTTTATTAATGGCAATGACTTTATCTTTCTTCATATTTTTATATTGTGATATACTATTGTTGTTTTGATAAAGACCTTGAATATACTATAGTGTATGTAAGATGTGGTAGAACATGGGGATGTCTATCATGAAACACATCTTATAGTCACTGTATATTCTAAACTGTTCCTAGTCGATTGAGCCGTCCGATAATAAGGATAAGGATCGCTCGAGTTTGAGACTAGCTTTTGCGATGCAGAGTACCACGTTTCATTGGTAAGGAACATAGAGATGTTCGAAACATGCAAATGGATATTCATATGATGAATGATCGAACTACCCTATCCGGACTTTCCAAGTGGTTATCACTTATCGAGTGGATAAAGTCCGCGGTTTTGGTTGTACACCATTAGTCCTTACTACTTGAAACATCATTGAGACTCTATATGCTAGTACTGTGCTTTGACTCGTTTACCGACTCTATTGGGGTCATCAGGTGTCGGGATTGGGTACAGTTACAACACATATAGGAGTCGATGCTTTGTTGTCAAGGATTCACCACATACTTGCGAGTGTGGATATCCTATGCGATCTGAGGAGATATTCGTGTGACGAATCTCTGGCCAGAGTACATGATGTGATTTAAGAAATGGTTTCTTAGTAGCACATGCGATGTCACTATTTGATCTTCAAGATGTATTGCATAGTTATCGAATCTCGAGCGACTCTCGATATACCAATGGTTGTTGATTCGATCGGGATATTTGGATGAAGGGACCGTACTGTACGCTAACCAAAATCTACTGGTTCTTGTAGGCACTATCAGTGATACCTAGGGAATTATGGGGCGATGTTGCTAGACGCTCTTACCATGATTCGATGGGCAATTCGATAATTGTTGTTCCGAGCCACAAGGAGTTGTGAGCCCACGACTAGCTGTATCCCTGAACCATTGAGGGTCACACAGTGTAATGGATTTTTAATCCCCGTTGAGATAGTTAAATTTAAAGAGTTAAATTTAATGAACGAAGAAGTTGGACTTCTTATTTAAGAGTAGAGGAGTAAGATTTCCTAAAATGACATAGGGATGGCCATTTTTGGAAATCACTGAATTCGGATTTAGAAAAATTTATCTTGACTTTAAAAGGTGCAGAAATGGTTTCTGTGCACATTGGTGAAATCGGTTTATCAATCGGAGTCACGATGAATTTTATATTAATTTCTGAACATGCGGGCTTTGCTTGTCGCGCTTGAACTTATGACTAATGGGCCCTAAGCTGTTAGTGGCCTACATTATAAATAAGTTATTGCAGTACAGAAATTACACACAACAAGGTCACAATTTTCGAAAACCTAAGTATTTTTCTAACAAGTGTGGCTGCCCCCCCTCCCTGTCTACTCGAGAAAAATCCAGCCTGTGATTTTGAATTACAGTCTGGTTTAACGGATCAAATTCGTTAATCTCTTCGTAGAAACTTCTGATAGATTTTCTAGTGCAATCTATCAGAGGGATTAAATATCTATTCATGGACCTGATTGAAGAACAGTTCGTCCATCAGTTCCAGGGATATACAACAAGAGCAGAGAAATCTGTTGGTGTCCAAAATCTCGATTCGAGATTAAAGGTAAAAATTTTATAATTGTTATTTAATTTTTACACACACAATTTAATCGTAAGGTTGATACCCATTATGGAATCGTTCCATACAAAAATTTTAAACTTTCGCTGCACCGGGTATCAATCATAATTGATCTGAACGCCGCGTTCTACAACAGTGGTATCAGAGCCAGGTTGCTCAGATCAAGCGATTAAATTAATCGATTGTACAAAAAATTTTTAAGCCTCGGTTTTTGAAACAAAATAAATATTTTAAAAATAAAAATATTTTTCGGGCAAAAACCCGGGCAGCGATTGGATCGCTGCCCAGGGCAGGGGCAGCGCACGGCGCTGCCCAGGGCAGCGATCGTCGTTGCCCGGCCTGAGCCCTACGGGGCGCGGGAGGCCCGGGAATGTCCCGGGTGGCCCGCGTCAAATTAAATTTTAATAGGTTAAAATTCTATTTTTGGTCCGATCGAAAATCGTTTTTGATTGGTCCACGAGGTGTCGGATCGAATTGTTCGAGTCCGAAAATTTTAAAATTGATTTTTGGATAAATTTGAATATTTGGAAAATTTTAATATTTTATCCTTTAATTGAATTTTGAAATTAATTATTTTTGGTACAATTGATGTTAAAGATATGATCTTATGGATATATTGAGTAAAATATGATTTCATGTATAAAATTTGATTTTATAGATAAAATATGATTTTATTTGATAAAAAGATAAAATATGATTTTGTATGTAAAATGAGATTTTATGTATGAAATATGATTTTATCCTTTTAAATTTAAATTGTCATTGCATGTTATCCAATAAATTAATTTTGAATTAAATGTTATTGGATAAGGATGATCGATTGCCATGACCAATTTTGTAGGTGTATGTTAGGAATTTACATTTGTTTTTATTGTTGTTGGTTTTATTAATGGGCCTGGTTTATGGCCCAATATGAATGTCATATGTAATAAAAGTGGGCTTGGTTTATGGCCCGTTCCCACCCCTTAAAAATGTATCCCCTACTTGTCATTTTTATTTATTGTAAATACATTAGATTTAGTGGGAGATCAAGATTTGAAGATGGAGGTGGGCCCAGCAGACAATAAAGACAGAAGAAATGTAAATTGGAAGCAAATGTAATAGGATTGCATTGCATACTGCATATTACCTAGGATTGGACTAAGACTCGTGATTGGCAACCACGGGTCGATTAGAAATGGAATCGATCATCCTATATAATATGTGATATTATAGTTGTATGCATGTTTTAGACATAATTGTGTGAATCCGACAAGCATACAAAATTTTAAAAATGATGAGACAAATTTTTATAATTAAAAATCCCTCATTTTAAATATGATTTAAAATTGATATCAAGATAAATAAAGGAAATTTAAATTTGTTTTAATATTCCTACCTTCCATCAACGATCAATGTATGAGATGCTACCCGCGGATACGGTCCGGCTCATATTATTGGGGGGGCCTGTTCGTCGGAAAGCTGTACATTGGATCAACACATGTTGTAAGTTGGGTGGAACTCCCATGGGATTAGCTCATATTATTGGGGGATCCACATGGCGACCGTCCATCACAACTTAATATTGATGGGTCATCTTGACATGTCACAATAATCGGCGTCATATTATTGGGCCCTTTTTGGACATGAGGTAAAAACGTGGAGGTTGCTTTGGAAGCAATTGGGCTCTACCTTTTGAAATTATGGTTGGCTGATATTATTCGGGACCATAGATTGTCAATTGGACTCCATGTTCTCACTAAGGAAAACAGTTTCCCGTTTTCACTAGAGGGTAGTGAAATCGTTAAAATAGTGGGAGTGAGATTCATAAAATAAATTTCGCCTATTTTATGTCTTAGTAAATTAATTAAACAATCATCGATAATTGTCTGTTTCATCTCAGTAATCCACATGTTTCTATTCTCCAACAAAACAAACTTATTGGCGCAAACAATACAGAATGATTCCATAAGTTAAGATTGTCCTAAGTTCGGAAAAGATTTTCTAAGTGTTAGAAAATGCGTCTCCGAAAAACAGCCCTGGCTGATGTAACTGCCGAAAGGTTGGCCGAACTAGAGAAATGGTTGGACCATGATCTCAAGGCCAAATGTTACATGCAAAATTGGACAAGTCTAAACAAGTTTGCCATCACTGCAAGAAACCCGGTCATTGGAAACGTAACTGCAAGGAATACCTCGAGCAGTTGCGAACTGCAAAGGGTATGTTTTATATTGAAATAAATGTTTTTCTTAATATTACTTCTTGGGTATTGGATACCAGATGTAGATCTTATATTCGCAATGAGTTGCAAATGATGACAAGAAGTAATAAGCTTAGAATGGGTGAGACCCAGCTGAGGCTCGGAAATGGTTTCAGAGTTGAAGCTAAAGCTGTGGGAGATATTTATTTAATTTTGCAGAACGGTTTTAAGTTACTTTTGAGAGATGTTTTATTTGTTCCGGATTTAATTAAAAACATTATTTCTGTTTCTATGCTTGATAAGAGATGGTTATTCTTGCAATTTTGTGAATGGGATTTGCAATATTTACAAGAATGAATGTTTGATTGGAAATGGACAACTTGAAAACGATCTATACAACTTAAAACTAAAAGACGTTCCAATAAATTATGTTGATAAACCGGCAACAACAAACAAAAGGAAAATCGATAGTCAAAACCCGGCAAACCTTTGGCATGCTAGGCTAGGTCATATTTCCTCAAGGAGGATGAACAAACTAGTGGGAGAGGGCATGTTTGATATGTCTGATATTAACTCTCTATCTACTTGTGAGTCCTGCCTGAAAGGAAAAATGACTAAATCTCTTTTTAAGGGGAAACCTGAGCGTAGTCAAAATCTGTTGGATTTGATCCATACAGATGTTTGTGGTCCATTTAGAGTTGGTACTCAATATGGCCACACCTACTTCATTACCTTTACTGATGATTATTCGAGGTATGGGTATTTATATTTAATGAAATATAAGTCTGAAGCATTTGAAAAGTTCAAAGAATTCAAGGCTGAAGTAGAAAACAAGCTAGGTAAAAGTATTAAAGCACTTCGATCGGATCGAGGTGGAGAATACTTAAGTACCGAGTTTTTGGACTATCTAAAAGAGAATGAGATTCTCTCTCAGTGGACTCCTCCTATGACACCACAGCTTAATGGTGTATCGAAGCGTCGTAATCGAACTTTGTTGGACATGGTTCGATCCATGATGAGCTTCACTGAGCTTCCACCTTCATTTTGGGGCTATGCGCTTGAAACGGCGGTATTGTTGTTGAACAACGTCCACACTAAAGCAGTGGACAAAACACCATACGAGTTATGGAATGGCAAAGCTCCTAAGTATTCGTACTTGAGGATTTGGGGATGTCCTGCTTACGTGAAGCGGACAGTGGGAGATAAGTTGGATAGTCGATCCAGCTTATGTTATTTTGTAGGGTATCCGAAGAATTCAATCGGATATTATTTCTATTATCCTGCTGAAACAAAGGTGTTTGTTTCAAGGAATGCCACCTTCTTGGAGAAGGAGTTCTTATTGGATAAGAAAGGCGAGATGATGGAACTCGAAGAAATTCGAGAAGAACCCGAAATACAAAATAACGATCCTACACCTTAGGAACCATTGCTGGACACGCCTATACCTAGAAGATCCGAGAGGACTTCTAGACCTCCTATTCGATATGGTCTTCTTCTTGAAGGGGATCAAGATGAACCCGATGTTGGATGTGATCCAAGAAACTTCAAGGAAGCAATTTCTGATGCGGATTCAAATTTATGGCTTGAAGTTATGCAGTCGGAAATAGATTCGATTCATACAAACCAAGTTTGGTCTTTAGTAGATCCTCCCGATGGAATTGTTCCAATAGGGTGTAAATGGATCTAAAAAAGAAAACTTGGGCCTGATGGTAAGGTATTGACCTACAAGGCGCGATTGGTGGCAAAAGGTTATACTCAAAGACAAGGAGTTGACTATGATGAAACCTTTTCACCAGTTGCAATGTTCAAGTCCATAAGAATCCTTGTTGCCATAGCTGCATGGTATGACTATGAGATATGGCAAATGGATGTGAAGACTGCTTTTCTTAATGGAGACATTAAGGAAGAAATCTATAGGAAGCAGCCTGAGGGGTACACATCCATGGGAAGCGAGCATAAGGTATGCAAGCTTCAGAGATCAATTTATGGTCTAAAACAAGCATCAAGAAGTTGGAACCAGAAATTTGATGAAACAATAAAAGATTTTGGTTTCATCAAGAATCCGGAGGAACCATGCGTGTACAAGAAAGTAGTTAAGGATGCTGTGACATTCTTAGTACTTTATGTTGATGACATCCTACTCATTGGGAATGATGTAGGGATGTTGCAGTCAACAAAGATATGGTTATCAGGTAGATTCTCGATGAAGGATTTGGGTGAGGCATCCTATATTCTTGGGATACAGATCTATAGAGATAGATCTAAGAGAATGATAGAACTCACTCAATCAACCTACATCGACACCATATTGAAACGGTTTTCAATGGATGGGTCCAAGAGAGGACATCTACCCATGTGTCATGGAGTTTCTCTATCCAAGTCTATGTGTCCCAAGACTGATGAAGAGATAGAGAAAATGACACATGTACCATATGCGTCAGCCATAGGTAGTATCATGTATGGGATGATATCTACCAGACCGGATGTAGCATTTGCTCTGAGTGTCACGAGCAGATATCAAGCTAATCCCGGTCAAATGCATTGGAAAGCCGTGAAGGACATTCTTAAGTACTTACGAAGGACTAAGAATATGTTCATGGTATATGGAGGAAGAGAACTAAAATTGGAAGGCTATACCGACTCTAGCTTCCAAAGTGACGTGGATGACTCGAAGTCAACCTCTGGATTTGTGTTCATGCTCAATGGCGGTGCTGTCTCTTGGAAGAGTTCCAAGCAGGACACCACAGCGGATTCCACCACTGAAGCAGAATACATTGCAGCATCAGCTGCTAAAGAGGCCGTTTGGATGAGGAATTTCGTCCAAGAGTTGGGCGTCATTCCTGCAGTTGTTGGTCCAGTCCCGGTGTACTGTGACAACACGGGTGCCATTGCTCAGGCAAAGGAACCAAGGTCTCATCAAAGATCCAAACACGTACTGAGGAAATACCACATCATCCGGGAGATTGTGGAAAGAGGAGACATCACTGTCGAAAGAGTGGCCTCTGCAGACAATATCGCTGATCCACTTACTAAGCCCTTGCCAGGACCATTATTTGACAAACATCGCGAAGCAATGGGTCTACGTAGTATGACTAGTTGGCTATAGGGCAAGTGGGAGATTGAAAGAGTGGGTGCCCGGTGAGCCAACTTGTGGCTAAGGGCTTTGATGACTCTTTGTATAAACAATCTTTTGTTTAA